>NC_134484.1:122178875-122386375 GCF_040206685.1 Ascaphus truei
GTCCTAACACTACCAGATAAAATACTAATACACCTATACTAGGATTACAATTCTCAGTGTGTGTGTGTGTGACTCTGGGTGTGTGTGTGACTCTGGGTGTGTGTGTATGACTGGGTGTGTGTGACTCTGGGTCTCTGGGTGTGTGTGTGTGCGTGTGAGACTCTGGGTGTGTGTGCACGAGACTCGGGTGTGTGTGTGAGACTCAGGGTTTGTGTGTGTGAGACTCGGGGTGTGTGTGTGTTAGACTCGGTGTGTGTGTGTGACTGAGTGTGCAACACTGGGTGTGTGATTCTGGGCATGTGTGTCTTTGTGTCTCTTTCAGCACCGGGATCTAGGGGGATACTGCGCTCTCACTCTCTCCTTGCCAGTTGTTCCCGGATCCTCTCCTCCCCCTCAGTCCGTCCTCCTTGGTGGTGCGCATGCGCAGAGGCCCGCGGCCATGCGCAGCAGCTGATGGGCGTTAGTTCACATGCATCCTGGAAGAGGAGGGAGCGTACTTGGTGGTGGACAAGGGTGGTACTGTGCATACGTGGTGGGGCCTCGTGCGACGGCCGTGTGCCCATTAGTAGCGTGACATCACCGTTTGTTACGTTTTTTCGTTACAAGGGAATACATTTTTCCTATAAAAACAATAAAGGCGCCAGCAAAGAAGTTTCACTTCAAAAAGAAAATAGCAAGCAGAGTGCTGCTTTAAGGCACGGATGCTCAACTCCAGTCCTCAAGCCCCCCCGGCCCCCAACAGGTCAGGTTTGCAGGATACCCTAGCTCAGGGGTCTCAAACTCAGTCCTCAAGAGCGGCACACAGGCCGGCTTTTATGGATATCCCTGTTTCAGCACAAGTGGCTCAATCAGTGGCTCAGTGCTTGACTGGGCCACTGATTGAGCCACCTGTGCTGAAACAGGGATATCCTTAAAAGCCGGCCTGTGTGCCGCTCATGAGGACCGAGTTTGGAGACCCCTGCACTAGCTTCAAAGTTAAAAAACACAGATACCCAGCAAGCTCTAAAAAAAAAAACAATCTTCAACACAGGTGGCTCAATCAGTCCCTGCTTCAGCACAGGTGGCTCAGAGGCTTAGTACCTGTGCTGACACTGGGATATGCTGATTACCCGACCTGATGGGGGTCAGGGGGAGGCATTAGGACAGAATTTGAGCACCCTGGCTTTAAGGTGTTGTAGTGAGAAGGCTCGCCCATACAAAATCTAATCGAGTATCAATAGAAAAGCAGGAAGGCTGTTTGCATGTCAAGAAGTCTACATTTATAAAATGTGTACAACCACCATAAGTATAATAATGGAAATGAGAGGGTAGAGACTGCTCTGTACTGTACATTTACATTCGTGGTCACTAATTATGTTTAAGATGATATACTGTAACTACAACTTCAGACCATATTTGGAGATTATCTGGTAAAATTATGCCAATTTTTAAGAACTGATTCAGATGAGTGACAACAATAGCCAAGAGAGGGCGATTATCTTACCTGAATAATAAGGAAATGCGCACAGGAATTCCACGCCATTTCAACTGAAATAATAATATCCTAACTTTGTTTGAGCCTCTCTTAGAAGATTAATGCAGGCATCCCTCGCTATATGGCAACTCGTCATATGGAATTTCGCTATAACGGAATTTATAAATTAGGGAAGACATTCGATATACAGAATGTTAAATTGACATTTATTGAATTTTTAATTTCTAAACAATACATTTGGGGGAGGGGCGGGGTCGTACAATGCATGATCTGCCATAACCAAATTTCTAGTCATACTAATACTCTCTTTAGCAGGTGATATTGAACCTAACCCAGGTCCTCCCATTTCAGCTCTGTCCCATACCCCTGAGAATTCCACCTTTAAATTCCAAAAAGGGCTATCTGTCGCCCATATAAACATCCGGAGCCTGCTGCCCAAACTGGATGAACTAAGGGCATGGTGCCTTATGCATAAACCTAAAGCCATCGTTCTTACAGAAACATGGCTATCCCCTAAAACCCCTGATGCACATATTGCCACTCAGGGATACTCCATTTTTAGGAGAGATAGGTCAAAAAGAGGAGGAGGGGTGTTATTTTATATTGCAGACACCTTACAATTTACACTGTTAAATTGCCCACCAAGCCCACCCTCTTTTGAAACTCTAGTTGGCAAAATCTGCCTCCCCTTTTCTAAGCCCATCTTGCTCGCTGGCATCTACCGCACCCCTAAAGCCCCTCTACAATCCCTGACTGATATCACCCAATTTCATGGCTCCATTTCCTCTCTGAATGAGAAGAGTGAGCTGCTAGTTCTAGGGGATTTCAACTTCATTTGGCTTGACCCTAAAAACCACAAAATCCAGATACAACTCAAGTCACTTAACCTATCACAACTCATTTCCCAACCCACACGGATAAACCTGAAATCGCATAACCATTCCTTGCTAGACTGGATTCTCTCCTCAAACCCCAGCAGAATCCAATCCTCTGGCATCCTTCCTGACATTTTCAGTGACCATGCAATAGTGTACTGTGTAAGGAAAATTAAACCGCCCCAATCAAGCCCTAAAGTTCTCCTCACTAGAACATTTAAAAACTTTAACCCACAACAGTTTCTGGCTGACCATACCAACTGCCCATGGCAAAGATTCGATTTAATTCCTGACCCCGATTCTGCGCTCGACTATTTCCAATCCGAGTTCTTAAAACTCTGCGATACCCATGCTCCACTACGCAAAATAAGGGTACGGGGGGCCCACCTTCCATGGGTTACAACTGACCTTATAGCACTCTACCAGTTCAGGGATGCCTTGTGGAAAAGCTACAAAGTAACTGGCACTACCAAGGATCTCAATCACTACAGATGCATGCGGAACATGTGCACAAGGCACACAAGGCATGCAAAAGCACAATATTACTCTGACAATCTCCACCAAAATACATCAAACCCAGCTAACTTCTGGAAGGTTATCAACAATATATTCCAGCCTCCTAACCATCAACAACCAAGTAATATCACTAAGGGGGATATTACTCTGACAAACCCCACTGGCATTGCAAATGCATTCAATGATTACTTTGTGGGGTGTGCCACTAACTTATTAGCGAAACGCAGCACAAACCCCAAACATGAATCTCATCCTGGGAGTATCCCTACAGTCCCACCCCCTCCCAACACTGCCCACAATTTTCAATTTAGCCCAGTATCTGAAGAGATTACACAAGCGCTCCTCAAACTAAAACTAAGCAGCCAATGTGGACCCGACTTACTACAATCTAGGTTCCTACGACTTGGTGCCCCAGCCATTGCCAAACCAATTGCGTCCATAGTCAACTCTATCCTGTCTGCAGGCCATATCCCTAAGACCTGGAAAACTGCCAGAGTTGTCCCAATCTTCAAAAGTGGGGACAAAAACACTGTCTCAAACTACAGGCCAATCTCACTTCTCCCAATTCTATCCAAAGTTATGGAAAAATGTGTCCACTCCCAATTAAGCGATTTCTACACCAAGACAAATTTCCCTAGCCAATTCCAGTCTGGGTTTCGTCCCAAACACTCCACCGTAACTACCCTGCTAAAAGTTTGCAATGAAATCCAGTGTGGAATGGAACGGGGACAACTCACTGGTGCAGTAATCCTAGATTTTGTAAAGGCTTTTGACACAGTTGATCATGTTATCCTGCTTAACAAACTCCAGAGCTCTGGAATAGGGAAACATGCTTTAAACTGGTTTCAGTCCTACCTATCAGGAAGATCCCAACATGTGTCCATCTCAGGCTCTAACTCCAACCCCCTGGATATCACCTGTGGTGTCCCGCAAGGCTCTGTTCTGGGGCCCCTACTCTTCTCAGTGTTCATTAATGATCTTCCCACAGCTTGTAAGGAAGCCTCAATACACATGTATGCAGATGACACAATCCTATATGCACACAGCCATAGTCTCTCTGACCTTCAACACATACTTCAGTCTGACTTTTTGAGACTCGAAAACTGGATTTCCCAAAACAAACTGTTTTTAAACACTGACAAGACTGTAACAATGGTATTTGGGACCAAGACTAAATTTGTAAAGCTCCCAGTGACTGAGCTCCTGATTAGAACCAACGCTAACACCACCCTAACACCTGTCACTAGTTTTAAATACCTGGGCTTATGGTTTGACTCCCACTTAACATTCGGGATGCACATTGATACCCTGACAACCAAGACCTATGCCAAACTAGGGGTACTTTACAGGAACAAATCCTCCCTAAGTCTCCTGGTCAGAAAGCGTATTGCACAGCAGATGCTAATGCCAATTATTGACTATGGAGACATAGTATATGGCTCGGCTCCTCAAACCCAACTTAGCAAACTTGACACCCTCTACAATTCAATTTGTCGTTTTGTTCTCCAATGCAACTACAACACACATCACTGCGAAATGCTCAAAGAACTAGATTGGTCATCACTAGAGTCTAGGCGCAAAGTTCACCTTTCCTGTCTCACCCTCAAATACTAACTGGGCAAGCTACCCAGCTACCTGAACAAGCTCCTCACCCCTACCACATGCAGCACCTATCACCTGAGATCAGACTCCAAAAGACTATTCATGGTCCCAAGGCTCAACAAAGTATCCGGACGTTCCTCCTTCTCCTTCCGTGCACCCCAAAACTGGAACAACCTACCAGAGACTCTCATATACACCACCAGCTTAAGTTCTTTCAAATCTAAGGCTGTCTCACACTTTAATCTGGTCTGTAACTGTTGCATACGCTCATAATATATATTTTCTTTAACTGTGCACGCAATGTCTTGTATATAATGTATGCCTTGTTCATTTATGTAACTGTACTTGTAACCATGTATTATTTGTTTTACTCTGTGCCCAGGACATACTTGAAAACGAGAGGTAACTCTCAATGTATTACTTCCTGGTAAAATATTTTATAAATAAAATAAATAAATAAATAATTTGTACTTTCCAGGAATGTACAGTATCAGTTCCGAATATCGAGGGATTTCTGTATTATTTAAAGTGACCCATGGCTATTGCTCATTTTCTTGTGTAGTTGTGATATTATTCACTTGTCTTTGGATCCTTTTCCTGTGCTATGATTGAACGCCATAATCTTTAAATAAAGTAAACAATACGGAAAAACAAAACAAAGTTGTGGATTAATTTAAAATACATTTTTTTTTATTAGAAAGTATTGCACATTAAAACAGATTGTTAATGTGCAGATAACGCTCTACCGGTTGGTAGCTCTTGAGGACTGGCGTTGGCTACCCCTGGCCTAAAGGTTGCTCAGTCTGGATTCAGAGTGAATGCAAAGTCTGGTGACCACCACTTGCTTAGAAATAAACTGTTCATCAGATGAATAAAATATTCTGTGTTATCACTAAAACATTTAAACATACAGAAAGCTCTGTACCTACATACAGTTGTGTGAAAAAGAAAGTACACCCTCTTTGAATTCTATGGTTTTACATATCAGGACATAATAACAATCACCTGTTCCTTAGCAGGTCTTAAAATTAGGCAAATACAACCTCAGATGAACAAAAACACATGACATATTACACTGTCATGATTTATTTAACAAAAATAAAACCAAAATGGAGAAGATGTGTGTGAAAAACTAAGTACACCCTTATTGCTTCCACAGGGATTAAGATGCTAAGTAGCAGACAGGTGCTGCTAATCAAATGCCCTTGATTAGTTGATCATCAGCAAGTGTGACCACCTCTATAAAAGCCGAAGTTTTAGCAGTTTGCTGCTCTGGAGCATTCAGGTGTGTGTTAACACAATGCCAAGGAAGAAAGACATCAGCAATGATCTTAGAGAAGCCATTGTTGCTGCCCATCAATCGAGGAAGGGTTATAAGGCCATTTCCAAACAATTTAAAGTCCATCATTCTACAGTGAGAAAGATTATTCAAAAGTGGAAAACATTCAAGACAGTTGCCAATCTACCCAGGAGTGGACGTCCCAGCAAATTCACCCCAAGGTCAGACCATGCAATGCTCAGAGAAATTGCAAAAAAAACCCCAAGAGTTACATCTCAGACTCTAAAGGCCTCAGTTAGCATGTTAAATGTTAAAGCTCATGACAGTACAAATAGAAATAGACTGAACAAGTATGGTTTGTTTAAAAGGGTTGCCAGGAGAAAGCCTGTTCTCTCTAAAAAGAACATGGCAGCACTGCTGAGGTTTGCAAAGTTGCATCTGAACAAACCACAAGACTTCTGGAACAATGTCCCAGTCAAAGTTCAGACCTCAACCCGATTGAAATGCTGTGGCTGGACCTCAAGAGAGCTGTGCATAAACAAATACCCACAAACCTCAATGAACTGAAGCAACATTGTAAAGAAGAGTGGGCCAAAATTCCTCCACAACGATGTGAGAGACTGATAAAGTCATAAAGAAAACGATTACTTCAAGTTGCTACTAACGGTGATGCTACAATCTATTGAATCATAAGGTATACTTAGGTTTTTCACACATGACTTCTCCATTTTGGCTTTATTTTTGTTAAATAAATCATGACACGGTGTAATATGTCATGTGTTGTTGTTCATCTGAGGTTGTATTTACCTAATTGTAAGACCCGCTAAGGAACAGATTGTTATTATGTCCTGATATGTAAAACCATAGAATTCAAAGAGGGTGTACTTTCTTTTTCACACAACTGTATATAATTAATACACCGTGATGAAAATGATTATATCAGCTATTCAATGTGAATAATACAATATGTGACACTAGTCTCAATAAGGAGTGAAAACAGTCTTTAAAAGAGATGGCAGTCTAGGGAACGAAAACAAGTTCTTCTCAAAACTTGGAAATACAGACTACAAAAGGCAAAATCCCCCTGGCACAAAAATAACAGTCTCAGATTAATGGACTACCAAAAACCCAGTCCCCGGTGAATGTAGTACCAAAAACCCAATCCCAGATGAATGTACTACCGAAACACCAGTCCCAGATGAATGTACTATCAAAACACCAGTCCCAGACTGACCTGAATGGTGATGATGGTAACTCCAATAAAACACATGACAACAGTCTCTTCAGATAACTTGCAATTCTGCAGAGTAAACTTTAAAGTAAAGCTTTAAAGAATGGAATTCCAAATTCAGGCATATTATCAAAGTCCTGCCAGAACGTGAAGCATCACATTGTTTCATTTTACCAATGCTTTATTTTTTATGCATATTTATACAAATATATCTACATCTAACTTGACTGCAAACGAAGAACAACAAGAGAACAAATAATATTTTAATTTCTTTATTTTCTTCTGAATATTTTATATAGAAGCCCATTTTTTGTCTTGATGGAGGAGGAGGATAAAAGGAGAAAACATGAGACATGTATTTAAGTTATAGCATTTGCGAGCAGTCATTTTTGTAGGCAACATGTTTGAAAACCATTAGACAAAAAAATAATTACAACAAAGCACCGTTAAAAGAAAGCATGATCCCTGAATTCTAAATAAAATACTGTCATGTGTATTATTATTGTAACAAACTGGTTGCGGTACTTAGTCACATTATAGTCAGGTAGCAATGCGAACGTAAAGCCAAGTCTGAAGCAGGGGGTTTGCCAAAGAAAATCAACCGCTCCCTCTTCTGATCAAATGAAAACACTAATGAGTTTGTAGTGCGAGAAGAACCATTTCTTTGGTAGAAAAATGAAGGAGTGATTTTGCTACTTACATATCTGTGTGCTGATGCTGCTCAATCCCTTCACTTTTGACTGGTACAACAATAAGGCTTAACAGGATTTAATTGCATCATAGATCCAGTATGACAAGAGAAGTATCTGTAGCTTAAGCTGCTCTCTAAACTAAAAAGGTTACACGTTTGCTGCTGGAGAGGGCCAATAATGTATTGCCCAGCAATACGATGTGCGGACTTCCAGCAAGGTGTTAGAAACAATAACCTAACACCCCATATATTAATAACTATGCATGTGTTGCTGTAGGCGAATACTTGTTGTAAAGAGGCATTAATATCAAAACATGTAAACATTCAGAATTACCGACAAAATAACAAAAAACAAAAACAAAAAAGTTAAAAACCCTGTGTTGAAAAATGCGTATCAGTTTTTTTTTTCGTGTGAAGAAAATATTTTACAGCAGTACAAAAACAACGTATGGCATAAAAAGTGAAGTACTTTTTAGAACACTTATTAACAGTACAGCAATGTTATTCTATCAACTAAATTACACAATAACCATCAAATATAATACATAGCCAAATATGTCATAAAGAAGCAGCTGCCTTTACATTAGAAAACAAATGCTCCTTTGTCGGGTTTTGCATTGTGAAATCATGATGGCAGGCAACATAATTGCTTGATTTGATTTCGAAACTTTCCACTAATGGGTTCAACAGAAATAAAGATATTGTGTTCTTTGTGTAAATCATATAGAATGGCTATTTGTCATAACCCTGATGTATTTTGAAGACGGACACATTGCCGACAGTTCACAGCAAATGTAACATCCACAATAAAATTAATCCGTTTTTACACTGTGTACATGTTTTTAAGAGGCCTCTACTATGTGAACGCAGCCTCGGACTTTCATTCTAAAGCACCACAAATGTTAGTCCATAAAATGTGACCCTTTGATGGAAATCCACACACAGATTACTTCCCTTTCCTTTGAATGCTCATTATCGATGACTTGCACTCCATATCATTCTATCGGTCAATAAATAGAGACAAAAGATCATATAAATGAAAACAATTGCTATACACACTAAACATTTTTGAGGTTAAGAATTAAGCGAACTGAAACAAAAAAAAGAACTCTTCACACATAAGTTATAATGACAGCCGTGTATGAGAAATAAAATAGTAGGACTGGAGGACTGAGTCAAGGATGCTTAAATTGCAACAACTACTGTACTTCAAAGAAAAAACAAACACAGTCAGAGAAATCTGCACTGCAAACAAAAAGTGCTGTGTTTTAGTAAAAAAAAAAAAAAAAAAAAGGAAAGGAATTGCATGAGCCTATGTGTCTGAAAACAACAGGAGGGGGAGGTCCTTCATGCTTATTAGGGCCCTTGCTCTGACAGATTACCTGATGAGCAGAAAATACAGGGCGTTAACTAGAATGTATTATGAGATCTTTCATGGTATCAATGCCCAACATTGCTGCAAGAGAAAATTACGCCGTCAACCCAAATGAAACTCATCTTGGAACTCGGACTATATTTTTCGTTCTACAAAGACTAGGTGTAACATTGTTAGAGTTCTACATTGTAGTACATAATAACATAAGGGCATATATTGTCCATGTCACAGCTTGTAAATTGATTTGCAGGCTGTAAAATACAGTATAAAATGTACACCAGAGTTTAGTGTTTGGTTGTTTTACTGCCCTGGGCATCGAAAGCATTTTGATATGGTAGAACTCATTATTGTGCAGCAAACTATTCAATTTATAAAAACTAGAGGGGGTAAACTAATGAAATGGTTAAAATCTGTGCAAAAGTTATCATCCTCAGGGAGTGTACATCAGAAGTCAACATGACCACATGATGTCACCATTGCACTACAAATGCATAAAGTGCTGTTCATTTTATAGAAGTTCAACTAAGCTTTCCACTCTCATGGCACTTCTACTGGTTTATTTAGGCCTTCTGTAATGTGAATATGTACTGATGATCGGTCTTTCTATCTATTGTTATCTGTCTTGTAAACTTTTTCTTTCATGCAACAGCAAAGTGGCAACTGTATACCGACGAACATGTAAGAAGATAGTTACGAGCCTCCAAAAAAACAAAAAGGGGCCTATGTAAAAGGCGTCAATAAAAGCAATTGTGTCATAAAATTGACACGCAGCAGAGTAACAAATTAGTGCGTCTTGGTACGCCAATTGATGTATGTGCTGCACAAGCGGCTACTTTTTTCACCACGGGAAAAGGGGGTAGAGTTAGGGGCGACGTTTGGATGATGTCGGTGGCTCATATGCAAACAATAATATATATTAAAAAAAAAATTCAAGTATGAGACACTTATGTGCCATAAAATGTGTCGACATTGCCCATCAACTTTTTCTTGCCATTTGTCTTTTACACCAAGTTGGAGACTTTTGCTGTATTTATGGCGCACAAGACATGCAAGTAGACGCAAACACTTCTTAATGCATTCCTATGTATGAGCATGACGCACATCATACAAAGGATAAGAAAACGTGCGCCCAATGTAAGTACATCATTCTTGACATTAGATCATGTCTTTTTTTCAGGTAAGCAAAGGCATTTCAGACGCAATACACGCTTTCATTTCATTTTGAAAACACAACTCTTTATACATAGCCCCCAAAATGTGGAATCAAGGCCTCCGTGACCAAAGCGGCATTTTAAAAGAATCATTTACATGATTTTACAGAGTACACAAACCTGCTCAATCTTTCCTTACACTTTTGTTCATTCTAGTATCATCTTGTACAGTTGCTATACACAGAGGTTAACTCAATGCTATTACAGTTTGGAAACTATATTCACTGGCAGTGCTGTTTGCAAAGGTGTGTGTTTTTCTTTCCCAAGTATTTGATCACAAAAAGGATTCTTCAAAATCATCCTAAATTGAAGCCAATCTTCCTTAAAATGAAGATAGTCAGCAAAGTAAACACACTGAGCTCCTCCCACCCATGGTCTCAGAACTTTTTATATTTCGATCCGAGTTTGAATCCCATCCTATTTTGTCCAACATTGTTACCATAATTGATGATCTAAAATAAGCTAGTGTATTGCAATGACTCAGATTTTTTTATCGTCAATACACCACTTCCAAAACATTTTGTTGTAACAAAATGAGCCTTTTTAATGTTGAAGAGGCATGTAACATTTCCAAATTCTGCCAACAATGAACTGTGCACGATTGGTCAAGATCGTATAACAAATTCTATATCACAGTGCCTTTTGTGTAGCATTGTTAAGCCCAGTGGGTCAGAGTTGATAACAAAAAATGTTTTATGGAAATTACATAGATCCAAACATTTTGGATTTCAGTTGGTGGTTTCCTAATGAAAATAGCACATCTACCCTTTCAAACCTCTGAAATATCACTATACACATAAATACAGCACAGGATAAATACTGATGTTTAGTTACTTAGACAAATGTATCTTTTAGACGCCCCTACTCCAAATCACCAAAAGGTTATGGTTTCTAGGTACAAAAAAACCCTACTGTGAGGATCACAGATTTCAGTGCATTATTGGCCACTACCTGAAGACTGCAATTAACTTATAAGACTCCCTTCAATAGACAACCCCTTTAAATGCTCACTTCCTGTCGCCAAAAAAAACATGGCCTTTTATTTCCTGCTGTGCAGTTCCCCAGTCTGAATGTGACCATATCTACCATTGCTAAGCGACTGAAAAGACACTTCTACATTTGAAGCAATGAGAAGACAGAGACTAATATTAAGCAATGTTTATTTGCTCAATCCCGATTAATATTGTGAAGATTCTAGAGGCAGCGTTTGTTAATCCACCACATTTACAAAACAAACTCTCTGTGGGAAGTAGACAGAACAGCTGGCTTAATTAAAATCTCACCATATAATGCCTAACGTGGGCGTGAGCAAATATCTCGGTAAGTAAGAATCTCACATATTCTTTCCATCGGCTGGGCGATCATCATACATTATCAGTCAAGGAAAAGACAAGTTAAGATTGATTAGGAAAAAAAAAAAAATGTTTACAAGCCAGTTTACAGAAATACCAAAGCCGCATTACGACCTGAATTCACAATGGCATGGCACAAGGCCTTTTATAAAAGCTATTTGTGTTAAGGATATGTACATGTACAGTAGGGTCTTCTTTACTTACAAACTGAGTGAAGGTGTGTAGAATTGAGATTTGAATAAGTTAATAGAGTGACAAAACACTGAGAACAATTTATCTCGTTGAAACATTTTTCTCCTCTAGACATTGTCATGAAACAGATGATTTAACACTGAAAATGTTCTATTACAACAAACATACATACAAAAAAAAAAAAAAAAAAGATGGGGAAAAATAAAAATGTTACTGCTCTTGGCGTAGCCATTTTGGCTGTAAGGTGTAAGGGGCGCTTCATCCTCTATTCAATTTCTACCGTACAACTAAACACGCTACACACAATTTTGAAGGGCCTATGCAGTCATCATGACAAAAGGCTCCACAGCCTTTGCACACAATCATGGCTTTCAGCCTGCAAGAGCATTTCAGTTCCAGTTCATCTGCACTGCTGCTGTCATTGAATTTCTGGACAGGGATTGGAGTGTTCTGACTGCTTAGTCCAGATGCAGACTTAGAGTTGCTCCCTAAAATTCCAATAGATTTTTCAATGGCAGAGGCTGCCCTTTTGAAGCTTGTGCTACCAAAGTGAATTGCTGGATAGCTCACACATTGCTGCTGCTGCTGTGGCAGCAGCTGCTGTGTTTGTATTTTCTGTGCAGCTAACTGGGTGAAAGGCTTTTGTGGCTCAGAAAGTAAGTAGGAAGAAAAATCAGCATTTTTCAAGGCAAATGCTTTCAACTGTTCTTTTACTTCGTTCTGTTCGTAGGAAGCTTGTTTCATGGTCAGTTCACAGCTGTTGTTTAAACCGTCCTCAAAAGAGATGGGCTCAGACTTTATATTGCTACATATGCTTACAGGCTGAGGCCAACCTAGTCTTTTAGTGGTTTCCATAGTAACTGCTGGTTGCTTTTGATCAGAAGGGACTTCTGGATTAGATATGGAAGGATGTACTAAAAATTTATGTTGCAGAGTCTGTGAGGCATTGCTTAGGTCATCACCTTCCTTAATGTGAATGTTTGGTGAATAAGCATTCCCCATTCGAAGAGGATGAGATGGTACATTCGTTTCTCCCAAAACCTTCTGTTCAGGGTGCCTGTTAAAAGCAAACGCATTACTGCCAGGCTGTGCCTTCACAGAACCTTGTGGCAAAAACACAGGAGCACCTGAACCTCTCTGAGCCATGGACATTTGGTAAAAATGCTGCCTATGTGAGGTACTAGCTTCTGGGTGATAGCTGCCATTTTTGTCAACATTAAATATGCTTTGCTGGAAGCTGCAAGAAGGGAGTGGCCTCTTTTGTTGTTTGATCTCTGGGCTGTGGGCAATTCTGGCCTGAACTGAATGTTTGCTCATCCACTCCTGCTTAAATGCCTGTCCTTGGCCTAGTGAATTCATGTTAGAACCCATCATGCAAGAAGACATGTTAGCATCTGTGTCCATTGAGAGCTTTACAGACTCACATTTTATTTGAGCATGTTCACCTATAGTCCTAGCCATCCTTTTTTTAGGATGGTTTTCTCGTTTCCTCACTTGTAAAGGGTGCATGTTTCCCACCGGATACCCCTTGCCATCTGGAGTGGGAGAGCAGGAAGAATTGTCTGCAATAATTCTCTCAGATGCAGATGTTTTAAACACAGAGGTAGTCTGCAGAGGTAGCCTACTAATTTCTAACTTTGCTCCTAATCGGGGTTGTGGCAGCACTTTTTCCAATGGCAAGTTGCCTTGCAGCAATTGCGTTACTAGAGGATTATTCGCCTCAACTGATGAAAGACGGCAACTGGAATTTGTCGCATTTGTAACCCTTTTCAAGGTTTCTGTGACCAATAACAAGGGATCCTCTCTGGGAACATTAACAGATGAATTTGAGGCCTGCACACTTGTGGCCAAGTCAGCAGCATGGGAAGGAGTATTGTGCCTTGTAAAATCTTCTGTGTCCATTCCAAAGCACTTGCCAGATTCTCTTGTTTCTGATTTTATAGGAACACTAATGCTCGTCACAGGACTCCTAGAGGGGAGCGTCGACATTTGTGGATAACTCCCAGGTTCACTCTTGACATTTCCTAAAATGTCTTCCTTCATGTATTCCATATGCTTGTTTGTAGTTAGATGGTTATCCACCGCTTTATCAGTATTCATTTGCTCTTTATCACCCCAGCAAATTCTATTGTTAGAAATGTACTGAGTATTTGAGATACTACCACATTTTAAGGAAGAAGGGCACCGTAACTGCTCAGTAAAGTTTTGTTGGCAAGCAACAGATTCACTTAATTTCTCTTGTTGCATGTAAGGGGTTTCCAAAAGGCTGGTACAAGCTGCTTGCTTGTTTCGGTCATCTCTTGATAATCTAGCAGCAATGTTTGAATTGGAAATGTGCTCAGTGCCCTCACTTACGAAGTTCTCTTGTCTGCTTATGACAGAGACTTGAGGACATGCTTTATTTTGTATGGCAGGTACTGTCTTCCCAGGCCTGTTCTGTGGCTCCATACAATTTTCTGCATTTTCAGCAGTAAATGGGAACGTGGAATTTAGAGTTGTACAGTGATCAACAATCACTTTGCATGGGATAGATCTGTTTGTTGTAGTCTGTGACAAACCCATAGAGCGCGATTTACCATGCAAATCTGTCAATTTACTACAAGAGGTTTTATCTAAATTATCAGCATGTATTTTGGCATGGTTGTAATCAGAATTCATAGTCCTCCTGTTGTTGGCAAACAGTGGAACTGGAGGCCTCACAAGAGCATCTATAATTGCTTCCCCATGGTTTGACATTGTCCTAACAGAAGTGCAGATTTTTACAGTGCTTTCTTCTTCACCCCCAGCTAAACTGTCAGGGAATCTGTTGCTTTTACCCACTGAGGAATTTAGGGAATTCAGCAAACAGCTACTAGGATGAGGGTTTGGCAAACTACTCCCAATGGATGAAGTTGGCACAGTGGTGTACGGATTGGTGACTGTATTAACATTATTGATGGATACTGGCATTCTTTTTTCCTCCACCGAGTTGGATAGAATGGAATTTATTACAGAGGCTGGGCTGCTAGTGTTATCAGTACATTTTGGTACAAGAGCTTTGCATTGAATGTCCATCTCCTTGATGGATTTTAGCATATTTATGTTACATGCAGATGTTATAGTATTTTCACTGTCGATAGACATAAGAACTGAAGATTTATCAAGTGGATTTGCAAAGGGAGCATCGGCAGTGGTGCAGACAGACATTGGACCAATGTTTTCATTTACATGCACTGGCACACTGTCATCTTCAGTGGAGGTAGATGTAACAGCTTTGTCACTGGAATGTGGCACATTAATATTTTCATTAGAGCTGTGCACAGATGCATCAGAATCTGTTTCTGATAACGCTGCAGTACTGAGCGATTTCTGTAATGTAGAGATCAGCTCGCGATGAAGGGTGGACTTGTTGCTAGGAGATTTGCAGTTTGGATTGATGATGATAACACCGGTGGAACCTTCTATCTTTGCATCAGAAGACGATGGCATGTCGAATGCCGGAGTATCTTCTTTGGAGCAGATTTTCCCATCTTTACTGGTCTGTGGTATATTGACTCTTGCCTGATGCTTGGCAAAAAGCTTAGCCTTGGTTTGTTCCTTGATGTGTGCCAGTGTTCTTGTTTTGCTGCCTTCACAGGGACTTCCAACACCTCCAGACACTATACTTGCAGCAGCAGCCACAGCCGCAGCAGCTGCAGCCTCTCTCTGCGCCCTGGCTTGTTGTGCCCTTGCCTTGATATCGGCAAGGGTTCTAGCTCCAGTATTCCTTCCTCCACTGACGGAGGTGCTGGAGGAAACCTTTGAATCGAGCTTCGGAGCTGGTTGGCTTTTGATGATAAAAGGTGGTCCAATTTTTGAAAGCTGGATCTAGGACAAGAAGCCATAAATAAAAAAGCATTATTAAACGTAATATTTATAACACACACACACACTCACACAGTTTGTACACGTCAGGTCCTTATTTTTACACCTGTAAAATTGTAAAGACAAATTCTGCAGATTTTAATCTTTCTGGACTGAACAAAAATTGCGTAAGAATCACCACCACCACGAAGACTCTACTGCTGCAATTTTCTCTCCCAGAATCCCCTTGCCTTGTTCTCATTCATTTTCAATGGGAGAGCAGGGACATTATCAAATTGGCGTTTCGAAGTCGGTATAATGCCACATTATTCCACTGGCACATGTAAAGTTACACACTTACCTATATAAATCCATCTCATATTTTATTAGAGGATGCAAAGAGAGTACCTTTACACTCCCTAATTGGAGATATTATATGCTCAGAAATATACCCAGTTCTGATATTATTTAATAAAAAGCACCAGGGATTCAGGAAATGGCTCTGCCTTAAATTAGAGAGAGAATATTATTAACGTGGCCCTCTATAATGAATGCTCATGGCTTTCTTTGAAGTTGCAAGGTCTGCCTGACCTTGTACCTTACACATACACAGTGCATATTTTATATTTACAAATGTTAAGGTATTTATTTTTGAGAGGAAAAAAAAAATGTTTTTGCAAAGTGTTATGCACAGAAAAGATGCAACATTATCGGTTCAACTTCCCCATAAGATCTGACATTTTACACAGGTTAAAATCTACCCATCTTCCTATCCCAAGGGGTGCGCAACACTAGTCCTCCAGTGCCACCAACTGTCAGGTTTTCAGGATATCCCTGCTTCAGCACAGGTGGCTCAACAAAGACTGAACCACTGTTTGAGCCACGTGAGCTGAAGCAGGAATAGCCTAAAACCTGACCTGTTGGTGTCCCTTGAGGACTGGAGTTGCCAAAGCCTTGCACTATGAACACATTCATCCAGGCTATTACTAAAAACACAGATACCCAGGAAGCTCTCAGAAACCACCCCAAAAAATGCTTTTCATGCAGCTGGTTGTGACAGGTTCAATGCCAGGACCATCCTGCCTCTAATTATAGAGGTAAATAAGGATTTTAACCAGTTAGTGTTAGGACCTGCGAACTGGTCATGCCTTATAAGTGGCTCGCAGGCTTATACGCTTTGACCAAAGGGTTAACTAAATGACCCTTTTTCAAGAGTTATATAGGTATTTCACTGTGTATTTTTGTCACATTGGATGTTGCTCTGGACTTCTTTGTTTCCTGTTTTATACTACTAAAAACCACCACGATTCAACGAACAAAAGTTATAAGTTGTTTGAAAAAAAAAAAACCAACAACAATACACAGTATAATAGCTATGTCAGCCCAGAGACAAAATGCTCTCTCTTACAGTAGTACCTATAAAAAAAAAAAAATGTCAATACGTTTCAGATGTAAAAATATCAAATTTTGGAGGCATACGTTTTATTCTTGGCTACCTTATTACACAACTGTTGAATTAGCTAGGCTTATTCTTGTTTGTGATGCATGTAATGTAGATTCCTAATAATATTTTCCTAATTAGAAATTGCATCTGCTGCAACTTATGTTAATAAGAAAAAAAAAATAGAAAACAAAATGTCATCTAGATTGCATTTGGCATTGTGTGAAGAACTTACTCCATTACAATCTATACCAATATTGTATCATTTGTTCACGTCCCCATACCTTCAGAGGTGGAACTCTGGGTTCTTCCCTGGGTGGATGTTCTTTCTCAGACAGATTTGAGAGTGAAGATACTCTAGTAGGGAGATCATCTTCTATTCTTGCTCTTTTCTCTTTGAATATTCCATAATTGTGCTGTTCTACAGTTTTTCTTTTTGTAATTTCAGGCTCACGACTTTCAGTCCTTGCTGGCTCTGTCTGCTTACCATGCTCAAATGACTTGGAATGAGAACTTTCATTACGATTTTGAGAACTCCCTTGCTGTTTATGGGGCTTACTTCTGGAGGATTCAAAGAACCCAGACATTTCTACTGTGGTGGAATATGCTTTATCATGACAATTGGTCTGAAGTGATTCATTGTTCTTACAAAATGTCCCTTCAGATCCCTCATGTGAGGGAGACAAATATTTTTTTTCAATCATTCGATAATGAGCTGAATTGTTCTTTATGGTTATAGTGTCTGGCGATGATATTTCTGGCACAATTTCTTCATATGGTTTCTCATGGTCTATTTCAGATTTACACGGCTTGTGACTTAGCACATCATCTGAAAGGGACGTTTCAGAATTAAGGGGTACTGGAAGATATTTTATATTTTCGGGAACACATTGAGTCTTTTCCTGTTCAACCCCAACATTCTCCACTTGGGATGCTTCTGAGAAACCATCTGTCTCATCCTTGGAAGGGGATTGTGAGTCATCTGATGATGTGGGTGATATTTCTTGCTGTAGCATGAGATGATCATTTGTAGGTGGACTATAAACTGAAGATGCTTCCGAGGTTGGAGGTACATTTGTTGCAAGACATATTTCAGACGCCAGAGCTAGAGAAGACACTGAGGAGGTTTCGGACATTAAAGGTACATCTGACATTGGAGATGCTTCAGAAGTTAAAGGTAAATTGGACACTGGAGATGCTTCTGATGTAAGAGGGTGGCTTGAGGAAGGAGATGCTTCTGACATCACAGGTGATGTGGATATTGAAGAAACATCTGAAGATAGAGACGTGGGTGGGCTTTCATCAATGGGCTTTTGCTGACTTTCTGATTCATTGTTTTCAAAGCTGGATACTTCGGATAGAAAAGCAGCTTCAACAGATGCGGGGGTATAGGGCTCCTCTGATGCAGATTGTGTGTCACCTCCTGGCGATGCAATGCTAGTACATGCTTCCTCTAGGCTCTCCGATGAAAATGAAGTCTCGGAAACACACGCAGTTTCAGAGAACGGTTCATCAGGTTCACTTATCAGCTCCATCTCCAAAGCAGTAGCTTCCTCAATGCACACAGAGTCCACAGGAGCAGATGAGACATCATTCTCTTCTGGGTCATTTAGCTCCTGCAGAGGTGTTGAATCTTCTTTAATTGGTTCACTGTGGGAATTTTCAGAGGAAATAGAAGAAGGAGATGTGCATTCATTCAACTTACTGACTTTCTCAGGCATGTCACCTTCAAGAACATCTGATTTTTCTTCTTCGTTAATATCCACAGAAGGCAACATATCTTCCATCACAACGCAGGACTCTAAGTTTTCAACAGGCAATTCCTTTTCCTCATTCTTAGTGTTCTGAGTTGCCACCTCCTCAGACAACTCAAGCTCAGTCTTGTGGTGCTCTTCCTGGCATTCACAAATGGTGGTCTCTACTTCCTCAGCAATCTCCTCCTGAATTACTGATTCTTCAGATATTAATAGGTCTTCCAAACCTGTTTCGCCGGTGAGGTCCTTGGAAGTAACTTGCTCCATATTACAGAGGGGTTCCCCTAGCAAACCCTTTTCCAACACTGGGGGTATTTCATTGCTGTTCTTCTTACTCTTTTCAAACTGTGCAGAAGGGCCAGGCAAATTCAAAGAGGTATCTAATGAGCTGCTTTCATCTTCACTGCTATTTTGTTCCGAAGTTAGTTGTAGAGATTCTTCTTTGGACATTCCCGACCTATAGTAAGTAGAACACC
This sequence comes from Ascaphus truei, assembly GCF_040206685.1. NCBI lineage: Eukaryota > Metazoa > Chordata > Amphibia > Anura > Ascaphidae > Ascaphus > Ascaphus truei. The sequence continues at coordinate 122,198,167 of NC_134484.1, forward strand.
AAGAATAAACAAACGTCACTACTCATTCATTTTTAAAAACCAATTCACCGATTTGCCTTCACTCATTCAGCGTTTAAGTGGCTTCCAATATTTTACAACATAAAGTACTTAATAGTGCCCATCAGCTGTACAATTATTAGTTATTATAACTGTACAATTATTTGCTGTTAATGTCCCTTAATTGTCATGTATGTTTTGTCTACTTATTATTCTAAGGCCGCCCTATGCATAAAATTACATCTACAGGTTATCTGTTGTATTATTGAAAACTCAATGAAAATCATCTCAAAAATAAAAAGGGTGCTCCTCAAAGATTAAGTATTTTTTTTTCTCTATGCAAACTCTTCTAGTACTGAAAACATTGGTTGCTGTAGTCACTACATTGTAGTGCATTACAAGTGTCTGGAGGAAAACAAACCTAGCTATTCCTCTACAGATTTAAAGCAAAATGTGTATTATATATATTTATTTAAAAAAAAGCGCAGGCTGGGACACAACTCAAGTAAACATAAAAAGAAAGACGAAAGGAAGTGTTGCTTTAAACTGTGTAGCTTACTTTTCTCCGTAAAATCTTTCAAAGAATCTCTCTTTCCAAACTTCTGTTTTCTTTTCTTTTTCAATTTCTTGTCTGATGCGCATTTGCATTTCTGGAGTGAATTCTCCTGCAAAAACAAACACAAAGCCAAAATTGAACACTAACTTGTTCTATTTCAACCTGTATTTTTTTTAATGTACTTTTCAACACAGGGTTTAACAAAATAGTGTGACGGATATAGGTAAAAGAGATGGATTGTATCCACCTTGGAGGGGAACTAGAGATCCCAATGTAAATGTCTCCTAACAAGTGTTTAAACTTGCAGAGGAGAAGACAGGACAAATGTACATGCCACACCTGCAAGTAGGCAATAGCTAATAGGAGTGAACATTTCTAGGTTTCCAGTACAACAACTAGCAAGAGAAGAGAAAAATACAAAGGGGTTGAAATTAAAATATGGGGAAAAACATTTGTAGCAACAGAATTAGGAAAATGCATGCATAAACGATTGTTGACTTAAAAAGAAAAGGCCAGCAATTAGCAGTATTAATGACGAGGGTTAACCATTGTGGTTATTTCAGATTGATAGTTCAATGAAAATCATGATTGGAGATAGTCATTGCAAACTAAACGTCAGAACGAGCAGAGTGGGAAGGATGGGGGAAGTCACTATTCATGTGAAAGACCACATAAAAGCTACAAAAGCACAAGGGACAAGGCTATATGGGTCAACCTAAAAACAAGAGACAAAAGGGTTGTTGTTGATACTGGAGTCTATAGTCTTCCAGCACAGGGAGAGGAGATGGGTAAAGCATAGTGGATCAAGTACTCACAAATGGGGAAAGAATGTCTTTTTTTGTTTGACAGCCTAAGATCCAGTGAGCGAACATGCACAAAAAACAAAGGTTATGAGGTTTAGAACTGCTGGCAAGACACAGTAGAAATGATCTGAAGAAGAGCAACTAAAATGGGGAAGGGACGGCATCATTATACTTATTTGGAAAACCAAAGGCCGACAAAGATTACATTTTTTTTTATATAGACCATGCAGAATGATTTATTCATGGTAATAAAGGCAAAGAACAGCAGATCAAGGACAGAATATGTAAATACAGTGAAAAAGTTTAGAACATGCTTGGGGTGTATACAACGCAAATCATTTTTTTATATACACAAAAAAAACTTTTATATCTAAATAAAAGGGCACAAATATGAGTTTATTTTACAAAGTTTTCTTTTGGACCACGTGCTATTTAAGCAATAAGGCATAAGAACAATAAAGAACCCCGTATTTAGAAAAGTAAGCACTCTGGGAACCTCTGTGAGGTTGCAGATACCAACATTTATATTTGTAGATTTAACTTGGACAATCTTAAAGCACAGATCTGAAACATTAACAATTACACGCGTGTGCAGGCCGTGCTACATGTAAAGGAAATCTTTATTTCCCCAGCATTTTAAAAATTATTCATATTTACCTTCTGACAACCGCTGTTTCCAACCTTGCGACGCATAGGCAAAGAACTCATTATTCAGAGCAGAATTACTAAGGCGTAAAGCCCCATCACTTCCCATCTAAAAGAACAACAGTATAAGAAAATATTACTACATTTACATATCCCTTCCTTCAGCTCTTCCCAAATATCACGCTCGCGCTGCAGAAGAGTCCCGCTGCCCAGGCCCAAAAGGAAATACAAAACCAAGTCACAGTTTTACAAGAATGCATAAACAATACCTATTTGGTGGAAGAGAGGCTATATCTTATTATATATTAGTGAAAGCACTGTATGCCTGTCTGCATCTTCCTGTGTCCCTACGGACAATCTGATTGCACCTTTGGCCTGTCACTCCGCCTCAGGCCATGCCCGCCCCCGCACACCTCTCATTGGTCTGCGGTCCGCCCCCACACAACTCTCATTGGTCTGCGGCCAACACCACTGCCACACTGTCCCACCCCTCACTGACCTACACCACTGACACACTCTCCCACCACTCACTCACAGCTTTGGGAACGCTTGCCAGCACCTAACCCTCACTGCTCTGAGAGATTTGCACCTAACCCTCACTGCTCTCAACCCAGAAAACCCTGACCGCCTGCTACCACGACAGAACTGCACAATCAGGTACACAGTCTTATTGCTTTCAGCACTGCAACATTCCACACCATCACACAACACCACACACACCGCACGCTCACACCTCCTCTTACGGCCTACACTGCCAACACACCTCCCCTTCACCTCACCGCACTGTCTCATCCTCACCTCTCCAACGGACACCGCACCCCCCGCCCCCGAGGCAGCAGCGCTGTGTGATCCTCACATCACCAACGGACACCGCACGTGGCCGCAGCTCCTCCGGAGATCACACCACACAGAACCAACATTCCCCGTGTCTCCCTGTTTCCCGCGCTTTCACCCCCCCCCCCGGCGCCGCTACAGTCAGCGGGGGAGCGGAGCGAGCGCCCGGGACACCCCCCACGGCTCTCAAGCACGTGCCGTGCGCCCTCGCGCTCTCCTCCTCTCCCCATGTCAGCTCCCCCCCCGGTGCTCCGCTCAGCTCTCCCCCCCGGAGCTCCGCTCAGCTCTCCCCCCCGGTGCTCCGCTCACCTCTCCCCCCCGGAGCTCCGCTCAGCTCTCCCCCCCGGTGCTCCGCTCACCTCTCCCCCCCGGTGCTCCGCTCACCTCCCCCCCGGTGCTCCGCTCACCTCCCCCCCGGTGCTCCGCTCACCTCCCCCCCCGGTGCTCCGCTCACCTCCCCCCCGGTGCTCCGCTTACCTCCCCCCCGGTGCTCCCCTCACCTCCCCCCCGGTGCTCCCCTCACCTTCCCCCGGTGCTCCCCTCACCTCCCCCCCGATGCTCCGACAGGCAGTGGACACGCGGCGCCTAAGATGGCGGCGCCCGGAAGGACCCCCTTCCTCCCTCGCGGAGTAAGATGGCGGCGGACGGAAGGAGAGGTGACGTGTGTGTGTGACACTGTGTGTGTGTGTGTGTGGGACACTGTGTGTGTGTGTGTTACACTGTGTGTGTGTCACTGTGTGTGTCAGGCACTCTAGGGTGGGGACCGGAGCTACGCATGGGGGGTGGGGGAGCAGGAGCGGAGAGAGAGGCAGGAGCGGAGAGAGAGGGGGGAGCGGAGAAACATACAGGGGGAGTGGAGAGGAGGGACACGGAAATTGTAAGCAACCCACCCCCCCTCCTGTTCACTGTCCCCTCCTCCTGTCCACTGTGTCCCCCCCTCCCGTCCACTGTGTCCCCCCCTCCCGTCCACTGTGTCCCCCCCTCCTCTCCACTGTCCCTCCCCCCCTCCTGTCCACTGTCCCTCCCCCCCTCGGCAACGCCGGGTCTCTCAGCTAGTATATATATATATATATATATATATATATATATATATATATATATATATATATATATATATATATATATATATATATATATATATATATATATATATATATATATATATATATATATATACATATATATATATATATATATATATATATATATATATATATACACAGTGGTTGATAAATCACCAAAAAATCTACTCGCCACACAAAAAAAATCTACTCGCCACCTAGTACCAAACGTGTGCTGCTTGGGCCAATATTTACTCGCCCGGGGGTGAAATCCACTCGCCCGGGGCGAGCAAATGTATAGGTTTGTCGAACACTGTAGGTATGTGTGTGTATATATATATACACACACATACCTACAGTGTTCGACAAACCTATACATTTGCTCGCCCCGGGCGAGTGGATTTCACCCCCGGGCGAGTAAATATTGGCCCAAGCAGCACACGTTTGGTACTAGGTGGCGAGTAGATTTTTTTGTGTGGCGAGTAGATTTTTTGGTGATTTATCAACCACTGTGTATATATATATATATATATATATATATATATATATATATATATATATATATATATATATATATATATATATATATACTAGCTGAGAGACCCGGCGTTGCCGAGGGGGGGAGGGACAGTGGACAGGAGGGGGGGAGGGACAGTGGAGAGGAGGGGGGGACACAGTGGACGGGAGGGGGGGACACAGTGGACGGGAGGGGGGGACACAGTGGACAGGAGGAGGGGACAGTGAACAGGAGGGGGGGTGGGTTGCTTACAATTTCCGTGTCCCTCCTCTCCACTCCCCCTGTATGTTTCTCCGCTATATATATATATATATATGTATATATATACACACACATACCTACAGTGTTCGACAAACCTATACATTTGCTCGCCCCGGGCGAGTGGATTTCACCCCCGGGCGAGTAAATATTGGCCCAAGCAGCACACGTTTGGTACTAGGTGGCGAGTAGATTTTTTTGTGTGGCGAGTAGATTTTTTGGTGATTTGTCAACCACTGTATGTATGTATGTATGTATGTATGTATGTATGTATGTATGTATGTATGTATGTATGTATGTATATATATATATATATATATATATATATATATAATAGATAGAGCCAGTCAGCACACTAATACAAAGCATAGGCAGATGCTAGTCCCATAGAGATAAACAGCATAGTTACCAGTCCGTGAACTAATAAAGGAGACAGCATACAGCAAGGGGTAGTCCAAAAAAAGATGTATTCAAAACATACTGTTACACAGATGCCAACGTTTCGGTCCCACAAAGAGACCTTCCTCAGGGCCGTGCAAGCACCAACTGTGAGTGACCCACCTATATACCCCACCCTAAGTGCACATAAATCACATACAACCAATCACCAGCACCCAATCTATGCAATAATGCACCTCACCTGGCGATCTCCAGCTCCAACCAATGTGCTGCAATTAATGTGTCTAGGTCACTCCCCCAACACAGCGGATTCAATGAACTACTCAGAACGGGCCGTTCTGACGTCACCATCCAGCGACCCATGCTGTCAGGCGCAATGCAAGCCCCACTGTAGCAGCCTTGTTCGCGCGTGCGCAGTGGGGCCTGCATTGCGCCTGACAGCATGGGTCGCTGGATGGTGACGTCAGAACGGCCCGTTCTGAGTAGTTCATTGAATCCCTTGTGTTGGGGGAGTGCCCTAGACAGATTAATTGCAGCACATTGGTTGGAGCTGGAAATCGCCAGGTGAGGTGCATTATTGCATAGATTGGGTGCTGGTGATTGGTTGTATGTGATTTATGTGCACTTAGGGTGGGGTATATAGGTGGGTCACTCACAGTTGGTGGTTGCACGGCCTTGAGGAAGGTCTCTCTGTGGGACCGAAACGTTGGCATCTGTGTAACAGTATGTTTTGAATACATCTTTTTTTGGACTACCCCTTGCTGTATGCTGTTTCCTTTATTAGTTCACGGACTGGTAACTATGATATATATATATATATATATATATATATATATATATATTACACACACATACATATATACACACATACGTGGTCCATATAAAAATGATAATGTGTGAATTATGAGCAGTGGGAAAGGCAATAATAATGCAACATTTTCCCGCGTAACACTGCATGCCCTATAGCGTAATGAAGGAGGAAGCACTTGCATGTGCTGCAGACACTGAAATTGCCACTTATCGTCAAAATAACCACTGGCTGTAAATTATTATTGTTCTCCCTTTTAGCAATTGTTAACATCAGGGAAGCGGAGCGACTTGTAACTTTCACTCTGTGCCGAACCAATTCAAACAATTTTGTTGCCTTGTAATAGGAGGGATGTGTGTAACTACCAATTAAATTCAGCTGTGTCAGTTTGGTGAACAAAGATAAAGTGATCAACTGAAAGCAGAATGTTTATCCTTCTTAACCCTGCTCTATTTTTTTCCCTACCAAATTCTGTATTCATCTTGAAGAAGTCCCCCTCTCTCTCACCTCTCTCCCTCCCCTCCTTCTTTTATTGTTTTTAAACAGAATTCTAACAAGAAGCCCCGGAGGTTAACAGAGCTATATTTTTAGCAATGCGGATTTCCCCCAACCCCCTCCTTCCAGAGATACTTACCAGGGCTTCCCTGGAGCTAGAAATAATGCAATTCAGCTTCACAGGACCCCCTGGTTCTAATTCTTAAAGCAGCAATCCCACCTATTTTTTACATGATTTTTTTTTTCTTTTCTTACAGAAGAGACCAAAAATATAAAAATAAAACCCTTCAGTGTACAAAAGGACACTCAGACACCTTAACATAGGGGTGTAAAAACCACTATTGCTCCCCTTACCATTCTTCTGCCCCCTACCCCCCATATAAGAACTATTTGGAGAGGCAAGCAATAAAAAATAGATTTACTGCAGAAACAATTGTAACCCTTCCTTCATTACAGTAAGATGATAGTGAGTAAGATCCATATCTTGAACCAAAAGTTTTATACAAACAGTATGCATGTATTTAAAAGCCCCTCATTTACAAATTAATAGAAGCATCTTCCTGCCATCAGCAGGCAAATGAGCAAACAAAGCAGATATTAGACTCCAGGACTGGCCATTTAACTACTAAACGAATACTAGAAGAGTTATTTTGAATACAGATTGCAAAATTTCAGTGCCCCAAAATAAATAAAACATTTCGGAAAACACCCCGGTAGTACCTGAACTCCTAAAAATACAGTAGTACCCTTCAGTGTCAATAAGATTCCATAGCTTGCAAGTGGGTGACGCAAATACAAAAATTCTGCAATCTGCATCAGTTCAATAACGTGAAAGTGCTCCATCACATAACATCTTCTCTATAATTTTTTTAGTGTGATCTCACAATATATACCAAAAGCTTAAACGGAATAAACACAAGAGCAAATGTAAAATGATACAACATTTATTGGTTGCATGAGCGCATAGTTAACTGATACATTGACAATTAAATGCATTGGCAGTTTAGAAATTGCAGTGACCACATTTTAATCCCAATTTAAGAAGACCCACAAAACAAAAAACTGGAAGAATTACCCAAAAACAGAAAAGCAGTGGAATATTTCAGTGGTCAGGATAAGCAATGTCTTAGGTATACTGTAGGCAGTTTGTAGGGAAAAATAAATGGATGACTATTTTGGACTAGGACTTTCAAATAATGAACAAAAATGTTTTTGCTAGAGAAGTGGAATCAAATGGTGTTTTGTTTTGTTTTCATTTATGTGCATCATTTCAGTTTCCCTCTCTGGTGAAATGAAAGATTGAGCGGTTTCCGGCTTGATAGATCACATTGTTAAACCTGTACAACATCACATATCACAGCAATCATTTGTACACTGCGCTAATTTAATATTTTTGAACAAGTTATTATTTCGTTTCTGAAGATTAATGACTTTTTTAATGTACATCCTTATGCTTAAACTGCTGATCATTTAGGTTGAGTACATTACAGAACAATTTACAATGACAAGCCTCTTGTAGAGGATAAGTTATAAGGAAAGATTAGCTTGAGATAGCAGCATGGGTGATGTCTGCTAGGATTAAAATGAATAGAGAGGTACAAAAGGAATAAAAGGTGAAATTACATTGAATTCGTATAGATTTAATGACACCTTGTGGAAGGACTGTTATGATGATTTATTTATCCTATTTAGAGCTGCAGTGCTAGTAACTTGCCAATAGAGTTAAATTGCAGAGCAGCAAATGGGGGATTGGATCAGTGTCTAAGTCCGTAGCATCTGAAGTGGGAAACCCAGACTTGAGACAATGTGCCAACAACTAACACATTTTGGTGAATTTTATGGTACCTGCACTGGCAGGGATCGTCGCCTACCTCCAAAGATCCCCAGTTCCCGAGATACAGGTGGTGTCTCCACCGGGCAAAATTACTTGCCCATTGGAAAAAATATAGCCACAGGGGAATAGGCCTGTTCTGGCAGCCAGTGAAAAAGCAGCAACATCATCAGGAGATTACGTTGTGACAAATCTATTGGTGACCAAAAATATATTGCTTTAAAAATATATACTGATGTGGAAACTAACAACATTATCATCAAATTGCTGTTGATATTTGTAGCATAAAAACCACTGGACTGCCTTATTACTTAGTACCAACAGCTTCAACATTTTTGCAATGCCCTTTCCTCTTATTTTCAATTTGTTTCCAGAGCCCTGCTACAGTACCTCCTCCAACCACCACCGCCTTCTCTTTACCCCCTTGAGTGCCCTCATGATGTTCCATGAACGTCACAAGGGCTGCCATGCTGGTGGCTGTTGTGATGCGAACCTCACAAGATTTTTGTGCCAATGACACGTACTTTAGGGGCTATGAACCCCATCTGAACAAAACATCCCTGAACATCGGAATGTGGAGGTAGAATGGAAGGTAACTTTATTGCAGTCAAGTTCTATCCTGTTTCTCATTCTCATGGTTTGAGATTGTTTCCAAAGTATTACAGATTCAGATGGTTTTAAAGTAAAAGAAAATACAGGGCAAGGAGAAAGTGAATGTAGAACAATTTTTAAACATAACATTTAATTGAGTGCACTCACCTGCCTGTCTACTTCTGGAAGTAAAAGCAGGAGGTACTGCTGAAAATGCTGAGGTAAGGAAGCGAATGTATGCTTGTTTATTAAAGCCCGCAGATTAGTGTTAACTAAAATAGATCCTGGTGTTTCGATGTCAATGTCTTCCGCTTTGGTCCATTTCAAATGCCCTGGGATAAGGAAAGAACAGTTATTTACGTTATTGAATTATTCATCTTTAACATAATTCACGGTCTTTACAATTTTTCCTTTGATGGTATGCATATTTTAATTATACAGTATAGCGTCACAACATATGCAGTGCTTTAAAAACACAAAACAGGGAATTATAATACAATAAGTGCAACAAACATAAAAACAGACAATAGGAAAGGAAATCCCTTCACCAGAGATTTCCAATCTAAGGGGCATGTTATGAGGCTTACACAGGGACGGTAGGTGAAGAAGTAATGGCAATGCGATAGAAGGCAGTGACTACTTTTTTGTTTTGTTTAAACGTGCAGTCACTCCTACAGGCCAAAATAAGCCCATGCTAGTAACCAGTTTTAAGGGGTGATATCTGTGTGACCGATGTCTGTAGTTAGTTTTATAAACATGGTAAACCGACTCGGGAGGGGGGGATTCCTTTTCCTCTAACCACTACCGACTCGGGAGGGGAGATTCCTTTTCTCTAACCACTACCGACTCGGGAGGGGGGATTCCTTTTCTCTAACCACTACCGACTCGGGAGGGGAGATTCCTTTTCTTCTAACCACTACCGACTCGGGAGGGGGGATTCCTTTTCTCTAACCACTACGGACTCGGGAGGGGGGATTCCTTTTCCTCTAACCACTACCGACTCGGGAGGGGGGGATTCCTTTTCTCTAACCACTACCGACTCGGGAGGGTGGGGGATTCCTTTTCCTCTAACCACTACCGACTCGGGAGAGGGGGATTCCTTTTCTCTAACCACTACCGACTCGGGAAGGGGGATTCCTTTTCCTCTAACCACTACCGACTCGGGAGGGGGGGGATTCCTTTTCCTCTAACCACTGAGACGGGGATTCCTTTTCCTCTAGCCACTACCGACTCGGGAGACAGGGGATTAGTTTTTCTTTAACCACTACCTTTTGTGCGGTGCTCAACAATAGTTTGCACAGCCACATTTCTCATTCTTCCCTTATTTTTACGGACTCTCTCACCAGAACAGGGAGGGAAAAGAGGAGGGACAGTTGACTAGCAAGCAGTCCCCAATCAGAGGCCCCTGGCGAAAGGAAATACTTGCTTAATGTCAAAATTAATCAAGGCTGCCAATTGCTTTAAGAATGATTACATTTCTTCATGGAAGACCATTACATTATCAAGTGTTTGTCTTTTAAGAAGTCACATTTTTACAAAATGTTTTTGACAGTTGTGAAGGATTGCACCTTTAAATATTTGTTAAAATGTAGTTATGCTTATTAGATGTAGTGTTTCCCACCCCCACCCACAAAACGAACGCACACATTTAATAAAACTTGATTTAAAAAAAATATTAAAATGAACAGCAAACCATTCCCACAATCCAGGTAACATTACAATACCAAGTACACAAATACGAGACTGATTTTCAAAAGGGCAAACATTATATACTGCAGCATATAACACAAACGGATCATACACAGATGATTAACAATAAGTAAAACATTTTAAGGAAAAACATATTGATTCTGGGTCCAAGTCATTTATCAGGGAGCTGTATTGCTCTTCTGTAATGCCCTCCTTTTTAAATTTGTTGCAAGTAGTAGAGCATTACTGTGGCTGCATTGCTCCAGCAGAAAACAATATTTTTCTACAGGAGGCGAGTTACTGTAACCATAAAAAAAAAGTTATCTTTTTGTTGAACATAAAATTCTGACATTCTAGACAAAGAAAATGTGGTCTGTTGGGTCACGAACGCTCAACTTTTCCGGCTGCAAAATAAAACATGCCTTTTTCCCCAATAAATTGTCTCGCACAGCAATTGCATGCTGAGATGAATTTGTGACACAGTACATTACCTTCTTCATGATAATGGTGTGATGTCGTAAAAACATCAATTAATTGGTCAATTTGCAAGATACGTTGGTTGAAAAAAATAAATAAAAAGCAGCAGGAAAAAAAAATACAGTTATGCATCCCACCATGCAAAAGCTATTTTTGAATACACATGCCTTCTTGCTTCAACTAATGCTTTCAGTTATTTATTCACAAGATCACAACCACCTTCAAAAACTATTTAATGAACACATTAATTTCAAATTGCTTATACAGCATATCACAGCTCTGACTTATCCAGGAAAATGTGTAAAATCGAGAGAGAAAAAAGGACCCTTCTTGTTCTTAGTTTCTCTCCCCCCCCCCCCCCTCCATAAGCAGGACTCTAAAACCTGCAGTTAAACACGATATCATCGCAACTCATAATATGGCACTTAAGGCAGATATTGAGCACATCCATTTAAATATACAGAAGATGCATCAGTGATGTAAAGTTCTTATTACAAAGTTTTCTGGCACTAACTTTACCCCTTCATCAGGTTTCAGAGATGAGAGGCGTGGAGACATTTCATTGTACATATTATTAAAGCAGCAGTACCACCTATCAACCCACTTCCTTTTATCTTCCGGAAACATCACTGTGCTAAATTTTTAGCTCCAGTGACCCCAGGTGCCCAAGATACTAACCGATGAAGTTACTGTCGCTTCCATTTTTTTCCCCAAGGTATTTAAATGTCCGTCCAATAGGAAGCCATAATAGATGATGTTGCGGCTTCCTATTGGGCAGCGAAATCGACAGCCATTTTGATTTCCTTGGAGGGAGTACACCGATAAACTAGGAACTAGCACAAAAAGCAGGAGTCTCCGGAGCAGACAATAACGTTCAGTTCCAGAGCAAATCTCTGGTACAATTGCTATTAAAAAAATAAATAATCAATATTAAGAGGGAAAAAAATTGGGCAGGTGGGTCTGCTGTTGTAATCAACCCAGCTACTGCATTCATTTACAAATTGACAATGTTGGAGAAGATATTACAAGACCAAGTACATTTCAGTGGCCAAAAACACTGTACAAAATCACAAACAGCGTATTATATAATTATTTAACTGGTTTGAAATAGCAATGCTACATTCTCTCTCCCCCCCCCCTTTTTTATTTCTTATTTGAAAATGTAAAGTATGTGACAATATAGAATTGTATATTCTTACCTAATCTGGCAATCGTTTCGTACTCCTGTTATAAATCTATCAAAACCCTGATTCTGTGTCTAACATAATGGCTTCTTCAGTCAGTGAAACTCAGCAGCTACAATATATCCTTGTTACTAAGCTAACATTATCTATTGTTACTGTTAGCAGCTCAAACTGCTGGGAATATTTGCAACAAATTATCACAATCAGGAAAGTGTTGCAAAGATCTTGCACTGCTTGGGGGGGTGGGCTAAAATCTGCTATAGAAATCAAAGGATGCTTTAAAACTCATTCAAAATGGCATTAAGAGGGTAATAATAATAAATAAAAAACACTGTCACTATTGTCTAAAAACAGGGGTGCGCAAACTATTAGAGCTGCACCCCCCCCTGCCTGCTCCCCCCGGTGCTCACGCCACCCCCCCCCCACCTGGTTTTCTGGCGTCAAATGACCCAGCAACGTCATTTGACGCCGCGTTGCCACGGCGACAGGTCATGTAATATTACGTCACATAGTCCCGACGCGTTACCGTGGCACTGCGTCACCGCGCTTCTGAATCTCGGTAAGTTGAGAGCTAAAGAGGCCACCCACACGTTATCCCCCGACATTGAATTAAATGCCTTGGGGAACAGCGCGGGGCCTCTGCAACCCCCTGGAAAATCTCGCGCCCCCCAGTTTGCGTTTGAGTTAGAATTTCATTGGAAGAAATAGATTTTGCAATTGTATTTGTTAAAAATGAAAAGCACAAGATAATGTCCATGCAATTAAATCAATGAGAAAATGTGGTTTAAAAAAAACCCAAAAAAACACAACATCTAACCATGGGCAGTTTTCAGGTATACTCGTATAATTTGGTGAGTTTTTTTTTTAATTACTATTAATTTACCAGCAAAGACACATTGAGATTTAAATCTTGTTTTCAGGTTTTTAATGTACTGTGTCAAAAAGAATCGCTTGTGAGGATGATAGACAGCACTGACCTTATTTTCACTGAAACAGAATAACAAATGATGTAGCAAAGTACATATTTGGAGTAATACTACATAGTCACAGAAGGTAAGCAACACACTGAAGCCCTGCGAGCACTGAAATGGTTAAAAGAAAGCAGGCACAGAGGTTACAGATTAGATCTAGATAGGGTATCATCCTTACACTTACCTAAACCTGATTTTTTTAGTCGTTTTAAGTGCTGGCTTGTTTGTTTGCCAGGGGGCGATTTTTGACCTTGCTTGGTTTCCTTATCAGAACTGTCCGCCTCGCCGTTTTTGGACTCGGACCCTGAGAGGAAATAAAACAAAAGAAATGAATACAAAAGAAACATTTAATTATTCCCCCCCCCCCCCCAGCAAAACCCCCATAATCGTTCTTCTCTGTACTATTATCAGAGGCATAACACCCTTCGCACCGAACTCTCCCTTTTCAGAACACTGGAGACAACAGAGACAAGGGTGTACTAAATCAGATAAGAATGCAATCAATAATGTGCTGAGCACTACAATACAGAAGAGACACCGATCAGCTAATGCAGGGTTTTCAAGGGGAACCCCAAAGAGGATGTACCTGCTCTTGAAATTATCCATACAAAGGCATTATGAATGCAGTCTTAACCCATTCAGTCAAAAATCTTCTGCAAAAAGAGCATTGGTCCTATTTATCGAATTATTTGCTCCTTAACCCTTTCGCTGCTACCATGTTTGGCTTGGCCCTCTGGCAGCAAAACTAAAAAAAAGTTACACAATTTTACAACATTAAACATGAGATTTTCTGGTACAGTACACCATCAGTCACGCATTAGGAGAGCTTCTGGTCCTGGAGGTTTTTAGGGTAAAAGGGTGAGAGAAGGCCCGTATTCAATATGAGAACAAAAATATCGGCAACTGCACTGACACTGAAACCAATGACCCTGACACGAAACAGATTTTCTGCAAGTTTTTGGCAGCCGTTTTCAATCGTTATTTCTATCCAAGGTATATAGAGGTCCCTTGGTAAAACATTCACATGCTCTTGCATTGGTCAATCACGGGTCTCAATGACACAAAGAGAACAACAAAAACGTGGATTGCGACTTGAAAATGTTCCAAACCTGAGCCCAAAAGCCTGATGGTAAATATCAATTATATTTAGACGCTTGCGCATACCAGAGAACATTCACAAATACTACACACATTCTGCAAAGTAGCTCTAACTAGAACAAAATACAAAACAAAAACCACGCACTCTGATAATTTCATAATTAAGCAAATAACCGGAAGATGAAATACAAAATAAAAGAAAAAAAGTGGAATTAATGTTTTACTTAAAATGAGAATAGTGTGTCTGCATGCAAGAGTGGCAAAAATAAAAATGTTATAAAATGTATGGGTGTGTGTATATATACACACACACACACACACACACACACACACACACACACACACACACACACACACACACACACATATATACAGTGGTCGACAAATCACCAAAAAATCTACTCGCCGAACAAAAAAAATCTACTCGCCACCTAGCACCAAACGTGTGCTGCTTGGACCAATAGGAGCTCGCCCGGGGGTTAATCCACTCGCCCGGGGCGAGCAAATGTATAGATTTGTCGAACACTGCATATATATATATATATATATATATATATATATATATATATACACACAAACACACACACACACACACATATATAAAAACACACACAGATATATATCCCCAGATATATATACACATCCCAGATATATATACACACACACACATATATATATATATATATATACATACATATGTATATACACACACAAACACACACTCCTAGGTTCTGCGAGACAAGAAACAAAATAACATTTTGCAGCAGAGCTACATTTGCTGGCATTTAGCGCCAGCATGTGGTCCCCCATTAGATTTCTACAGCCAGGCTGGAACGTATCATCCTAAAGCAGCTGTGTCATTTTGCGTTCTGCATACACACACACACACACACACAAACAGTACAGTGCAGAGTATAAAAACATATTAAAATACCAGAATGAAAGTAGCTTTAATATCGTCGGTTCTGCAGCGTTTCTTTTTTACTGTCTTCTTCAAACAAAGGTTTGGTGTTCCCTTAAAATGCGCACAGTCTATTAGATCTTTACCTGAAGGTGAATCAGACTGCTCATCAGACACCTTTAAAGGCGTCAGGACAACACGAGGGACAGTCTTGTTTACCATCATAGAGACCCCATTTCTCCTCTTCTGCTGCTGCCTCAAAGCCTAAACAAAGAGAAAAAACACAGTATAAGGTTAACCAACAGTAGCTAGCACTACATTACCACAATCGTGCCACCAGCACATTAAATATCTACATTAGAGCTATATTTGGGTCTGCCTAACAAGTGCCAGATTTCATGAATAATGCACTGCTCACCCTTACACAACGTAAAATTAAAAACTTGTAGTTCAAAAGACAAACAAGCTGCACCTTACTGCCGTTATATCACAGCTTATGACAACAAAGGCATCCGAAGCCGATTGTACTACCTCAAATTCACCACATCAGGGACTTCAGACCATGATTTCCAAGTCAAATAAAAAGCGATAAGTGTTGGAAACCAGGCTGGAGATCTATATGTCTGCACATCTCTCGCAGGTGCATCTGCTCCGGTATCCTGCTCAGTCAATCAAGTTAAACAGAGAGTGTCATCAGTATGTACAGCATGTAAGGACTACAGTATTGATGCACTCGCTCAGCCGTGTGGAGTGCTGCACAAAAATCACTGAACATGGCAGGAATCGTTTATTTCTGTGAAGAGGAGGAATCGGTCCTGGTCTCGGAATACTTGGAGCACTTGGGCTTCTGCCCGCTTGTCTTTCGGGATTAACCTTCAAGGCATGAGCAGTAGGGTGTTTGGATAAATCCAGGAGATAGGGGGAACAAAAAAAAATAAATATATATATATATATATATAGGAGCAGGCTTTATTGTTTTTGTAAATGAATCACAAAAGTGCTACAGACGAACTACCATTTAATAATGATGTAATTAACCTTAAGTGCCTTCAAGCAGAATAACCGGTCAGGCATTTCGTTGTAGTGTATTTCTGCCTAATGACGGATAAATGTGTAAAAGATTTAACTCGTCCGTGACATCTTACACTAGAAGGGTTAATTTGGCTTCCTACAAAAACATTTGTAAGCATGGAAAGGCTACAAGACAAGGATTAACAACTCCATTAGTTAAAAAAAAAAAAAAAAAAAAAAAATGTAAAAGATATATATATATATCACACTACAGGTAATTGAATAAGAAAATGTACAATGTACTAAAATGGATTACACACACGCGCGCGCGCGCGCGCGCGCACACACACACACACACACACACACACACAGATTTTTTTTATTTTACAAAGTCTTTCACATAAACAGTTGCCATTTAAATATATTAAATTAACCAACTAATTATTACAATTCTGCAACTATGAAAAAAGATGTTTTAATTCTAAAAACAAAAGTACTTCATTGTATATATTTTTTTTTTTTTTGCTGTTTCTATTCTTCATTTTTAAAATTTAGGCCAGGCACAAAGAATACACTTTTAATGCAGTATGCTTGAGGACATTTTTACCGAAATCGAATTTGGAAAAAGATGACAGGAAATGTAAGCACAATGGACAAATATGCAATAACGTTAAGGGAAATTCAAACACATGCTGCAAAACACAACAAACAAACACTCTGCAGCACGGATAAAAACTATGCTCATGGTAACTAGTGCTTTAGTTTAAAGGTGATGCCAATATAAAATGTATTACAAACTAATTTCTGAAGTCAATTTGCACCTTAAAAACAGATTCATTACCCATTTTATTTCACAAATCGAGAAGAAAAATTAAGCCATAAAAATAACAGAGCGATAATTCTGCATGCTGCAAGTTGTTAATATGGAACAAATCTTCCTTCAATTATTCTTGCTTTACCATTATGAAAGAATAATGTGCATGAACGAGAAAAATACACTACTGTATAAAACCTTTAGTTCCAACAAAAATTAAAATCCCAGTGGTATCAGATGTTAATGTCAAAAGCTTTCATAAAATGCAAACAAATATGACCCCGTAGTATGAAACTACAGAACGGCTTAATCTGTCACATTATCAACATTAATTGGTTCATTGATGTGTAAAGATGAAATGGCACAATGACATACTGTAAGCTCAGAAAGCCTTCAGAGCATGTACAGAGTGCTGAAGGGTTAACATTGAAAGGGTCATTTCTGTGATATTGCAGTTCTGTTCCTGGGAATTGTCATTCAAGTAACAACATCGAGCATATCAACTGGTTGCTCCTCAGGAGAGAATTACATGCTACAGCTCAAAGCAATGCTTAGTATAACTGCAAAGTTCAAAGCATTTTACAAACACTCAATAACAGAAAACAAATATTATTGGAACCTTCATTTATGACTTGCTTTAGATCCCCTGATTGGTGCTTTCATCAAGGACTCTGATGAAGGTCTCATAAGGACTGAAACATTGGCTTTTCCCTCTGCAATTAAATGCAAGTTATTTTGGCTAAATGCGCTGCCCAGGCTATTTTGTTAACAAAGAATTCTCATTATATTATCAGTCATAAATATATAAAATACAGATCAAAGAGACTCGTACAGGTTCAATGGACACAAGAGCTGTCACAGAAATCTCTTTCTTCTCTAGTAAGTTCAGGAATCATTGAACTCTAGCTTTATAAAAAAAATAATAGAAGGCTTTATATCGTTTAATGAATACAAAACTATTTTGAAGTAAAATCAATGTACAAAAAAAAAATAGATTTATAATTGTTCAACATGTAGTTTGAGCCTTGCTTTATTTTTCATTATTGTATTGTATGTCTTTATTTCTATAGCGCCCAAAGTGTACTCAGCGCTTCACAAAGAATACAGTACAGGGAATTATAATAATACATTAAGTGCAGCAAAATCAGACAATAAGAAAGGAAATCCCTGCCCGACAAGATTATGCAGTGTGACACCAGCTGCCAATATGAAACATTTTCCAAATAGAAACCAACATGTATATTCTTTTGGTTTTAGACTGCGTACAGACCAAGCTCTTAACCCCTTAAAGTCATCCCAGACCTGTGGGCACAAATGGATTCATTTGAAATAAAAACCGAATACAACCCACTTTGCCACCATAGAAATCTTTTTATATAAAAGAGAACATACCTTTGTTTCTATACCCACACCGCCTACCCTTTTAATCTGTGTACTCCCATCACTCTTTTCAATGAAAAAAATAACAACAGAAATAAAAGAATAAAAAAAGTTTATAAAACATAAAAATTTAAAAAAAAAGGAACATACTGAAATGTGTAAAGAATCTCCATAGCTGAAGTATTCATTTTATTTGGCACGTGGTGCCAGCGTGTGCAAGAGTACCTGTTGCATCTGGAATTACTAGCAGCACAGACCAGGAAAAGGCTTTATCCATTTATGGTGTTAATTGTAATGGGCTAAATGATGATATAAATGTACTGTAATAATGACGCCGTCGGTGACATCTGTTGCTCAGGGCAGTCCTACGGTGCTTGAACCCTTTGAGTGACACAAAAACACACTCTAGTCGTCCTAAGGGACATCAGTAGGCCAGTGATTCCCAGCAGGGAGTTCGGGAACACCTAGTGGTTTGCAAGGTGTCTCCAAGGGGTCCAACATATGCAATGGCGGATGTCAGGCAGTATAGTGGGGTCTTGAGCCTGTGCGAGAAATGTGCACTTACAAAGGCTCCAAACGGCACCTTAGTGTGGGTGGCATACAGTAACTGTCGATTACAGCGGGAGCTTTGAAGGTCGCTTGCCACAATGCAGCAAGCGACAGAGAAGCCCCATGCTACATCCAACATGACAGAAATACACAGTAAAATACTTATATATTCTCTTGAAGTAGGGTCATTTAGTTTAACCCTTTGGCCAAAGCGTTGTAAGCTTGCGAGCCACATCAAGGCAGAGCGTTGTAAGCTTGCGAGCCACGTCTGCCTTGACGTGGCTCGCAAGCTTACAACGCTTTGGCCAAAGGGTTAAACTAAATGACCCTACTTCAAAAGAATATATAAGTATTTTACTGTGTATTTCTGTCATGTTGGATGTAGCATTGGGCTTCTCTGTCGTCTGTTGTATACATATGCCACGCTCAATAGCACTCCATTTTGACACATATACATATATATATATATATATATATTTTGTGGGGGCTCAGGGGTTCCCAAAAAGAGCTTACTGGGGTTCTGTGTTTTGTTTTCACAATGCAGCAAGGCCTGGTGGGGCGTGACTTTGGAAGCTCCCACATTAATTGTCCGCTATACCACTCATTCTGTCTGCTCACTATGACCCTTTATTGTACGATCATTAAGCTCTGGTTGGTGACAAGAACCCAAACAATATGAAGTGAAGACTTTAGAACTCTGCTATTTACTTTAAAACACACACCCCACCCCCAACCATTTAACTGCACATAGCAACCATTGGGGTGACATAAATAGAAGTTAAGGGACAGGACACAAATATTTCAGCTCGTAAGTCGCTAGTTGGAGAGATTTTTAAGTGACATCATTTATTCAGCATCTATAAGATAAATGCTTATTTAATGAGCATCGGGTGCACTCAGAGATCTATAATTTCCTATGGAAGATGGTTAAAGCTCATTCTCTGTAAAATAACTTGTCAATTATACAAGACACAACACACTCCATAACGTACCATAGAAAAACAAGGAGTAAAGAGAAAAAATAATTTAAACCGGTTAGTCATAAATCTAATGCTGTTTTATGCTTAAAGACTACAAAAATAAAGTCACTTAAATAAATATTCATTTTTCTATACAAAATGCAGGAGATATTCAAATGATGCTTGGCATCTGATTTAAGGAAATTATTAATTCCTAAAAGCGTCATCACAACAAGCGGCGATATGTTCTTATCTATACTCGACTGCAGTACTGCATTACAGTACCTTACTTGCATGATTCAGTAGTAATCCTCTAGATAAATCAGTGGTTCCCAAACATAACTTTAATAAGGACCGCAGGGGCGGGGCTGCTGGTGGTGCCGCTGGTGCAAGGCACTGTAGGGACCACAACCTTAGAGGCAGTTTGTGCGGCACTTTAATATAAAAATAAATACATCTGTTTTTGTTTTGATATATACGGCCTTTGATTACCTTTATTGAAAACTAATTACCTAAGCTGCTAATCTATTTGTTCTCCCGTGATCGATCAGCAAAGATCCTGCTTCCCAGGGCTCAATAAATGGCTGCCTTTCACTTTCAGTGTATCTCAGCAGCTACACTGTATCCTGATATTACTAAAGGTAACATTATCTATTGTTACAGTTTATAGCTCAAACTGCTCGCAATATTGGCAACAAATTATCACAAACAGTAAAGTGCTACAAAGATCTTGCACTGCAGGGGAGGTGCTATTGAAATCAAAGGATGCTCAGTATACTGTATTAAAACTCATTAAAAAATAACACAGTTTAATTAAAAAAAAAAAGAAAAAAATATAGTAAGTATTATTTAATACTCGAGAACTAATTTAATAAAAAAAATAAAACCCTTTTGTAGGATATTGCATGGATGGCACCTTTTTGAGGCCTACTCGTGCAAACCACCAGTGGATGAGTTAGAAGGCAGGAATCATTTTGCAATACTGCTAACCCCGATACCACCTCCCTGGTGTGCATATGTGTGCCGGCGCTGAATTATGGGATGGGTTTGTTCAGTGCCCGGCAGCAGTCAATCTGAGCCCGTGGTCAAGTGCGGGGAGAAGCAAGGTGGGAGGGCTAGACCGCAGACTGGGAACAGCATGGCTGGTGTCTCCTGTGCTGTCAACATGACTGTCCCTCCTCCTAACTAACGCCAGAAGAACTGGCTGCAGGACAGTGAAGGACTTAACCTGACCAGTCTAATAAATAAGCCCCTAGGAACCTTTAATGAGGTAACTAATATAGCGCTGCATTAGGAGAAGTTAAGTAATATAAATTATGTGTGTATGAATATGTATGTATGTATGTATGTATGTATGTGTGTGTGTGTGTGTGTGTGTGTGTGTGTGTGCATATGTGAGTGTGTGTGTATATGTATGTGTATGTACAGTTGTGTTAAAAAGAAAGTACACCTCTTTGAATTCTATGGTTTTACATATCAGGACATAATAACAATTATCTGTTACTTAGCAGGTCTTAAAATTAGGTAAATACAACCTCAGATGAAAAACAACACATGACATATTACACTGTCTCATGATTTATTTAACAATAAATAAAGCCAAAATGGAGAAGCCATGTGTGAAAAACTAAGTACACCCTTACTGCTTCCATATGAATTAAGATGCTAAGTAGCAGACAGGTGCTGCTAATCAAATGCCCTTGATTAATTGATCATCAGCAAGTGTGACCACCTCTATAAAAGCAGAAGTTTTAGCAGTTTGCTGGTCTGGAGCATTCAGGTGTGTGTTAATACAGTGCCAAGGAGGAAAGACATCAGCAATGATCTTAGAGAACCAATTGTTGTTGCCATAAATCTGGGAAGGGTTATAAGGCCATTTCCAAACAATTTAAAGTCCATCATTCTACAGTGAGAAACAATCAAAAGTGGAAAATATTCAAGACAGTTGCCAATCTTCCCAGGAGTGGACATCCCAGCAAATTCACCCCAAGGTCAGGCCGTGCAATGCTCAGAGAAATTGCAATAAAACCAAGAGTTACATCTCAGACTCTACAGGCCTCAGTTAGCATGTTAAATGTTAAAGGTTAAAGTTCATGACAGCACAACTAGAAAAAGACTGAACAAGTATGGTTTGTTTGGAAGGGTTGCCAGGAGAAAGCCTCTTATCCCTAAAAAGAACATGGCTTAGGTTTGCAAAGTTGCATCTGAACAAACCACAAGACTTCTGGAACAATGTCCTTTGGACAGACGAGACAAAAGTGGAGATGTTTGGCCATAATGCCCAGCGTCACGTTTGGCGAAAACCAAACACAGCATATCAGCACAAACACTTCATACCAACTGTCAAGCACGGTGGTGGAGGGGTGATGATTTGGGCTTGTTTTGCAGCCACAGGACCTGGGAACCTTGCAGTCATTGAGTCGACCATGAACTCCTCTGTATACCAAAGTATTCTAGAGTCAAATGTGAGGCCATCTGTTCGACAGCTAAAGCTTGGCTGAAATTGGGTCATGCAATAGGACAATGATCCCAAGCACACCAGCAAATCTACAACAGAATGGCTGAAAGGAAAAGAATCAAGGTGTTGCAATGGCCCAGTCAAAGTCCAGACCTCAACCCGATTGAAATGCTGTGGCTGGACCTTAAGAGAGCTGCGCATAAACAAATACCCACAAACCACAATGAACTGAAGCAACGTTGTAAAGAAGAGTGGGCCAAAATTCCTCCACAACGATGTGAGACTGATAAAGTCAAACAGAAAACGATTACTTCAAGTTATTGCTACTAAAGGTGGTTCTACAAGCTATTGAATCATAAGGTATACTTCGTTTTTCACACATGGCTTCTCCATTTTGGCTTTATTTTTGTTAAATAAATAATGACACGGTCTAATATGTCATGTGTTGTTGTTCATCTGAGGTTGTATTTGTATTTACCTAATTTTAAGACCTGCTAAGGAACAGATGATTGTTATTATGTCCTGATATGAAAAACCATAGAATTCAAAGAGGGTGTACTTTCTTTTTCACACAACTGTATATGTATAGGTGTGGGCATGTATATGTATATATGTATATGTGTACATTTATTTATAAAAATGTTTTACCAGGAAGTAATACATTGAGTTACCTCTCATTTTCAAGTATGTCCTGGGAACAGAGTTATAAAAAACACATGGTTACATTAAAAGAACAGGGTTATGCAGTCAATTCCCAGACATTTCATGGACAGATATGGTTGGAAAATTGGGTAAAAGGGATAAAGGGCTGGTGAGTTTCGGATTGAAATAGAGCAGCTTTAACATCACCAATCAGCAGCAAATGGCTCACACCCTTTGACTGCCCTTTGGCAGCAACAAAGTCTGTCTGCCTTTGGGGCAACGCAGATGTAGACTGGGGGGATTCAGATTCAATGCAGCTGGGAATACAAAGTTCTTTGGCCTCTTGGCTCATTACCATTCCAGTGGGTGGGGTTGATATTCCACAAAGTACAATCAAATGTTAACCCTTAGCATGCTGGTTCTGTGCAGAGGGGAGCAACTCTTGGGGAGCCCCATCAGGCATCCACCTTTGTGGCAATGCAGATGTACACTGAAGGGGTTCAGAATTAATTCAGCTGTGAATACAAAGTTCTTTGTCCTCTTGGCTCACTAACATTCCAGTGGGTGGGGTTGATGTTGCACAAAGTACAAGCACATGTTAACCCATTGCATGCTGGTTCTGTGCAGAGGGAACAGCTCTTGGGGAGTCCCATCAGGCTGTCCACCTTTGGGGAAATGCAGATGTGTGTGTATGTGTGTATATATGTTAATAAAATATTAATTATAATATATATCTACATACATAAACACACAAAGATAATATGTTTAACCCTGTGGCATGTGTATATGAGTAAGCAGAAGTCAGGAGACAACCCAATATTAAAAATCAATACATATTAAATAAAAAATAAAAAAATGTTTAAATATAAGACGTGGGTAGTCCAGATGAAGGGCTAGACTTGGTAAGACCAGTTTGGGCATCGTGAGGTGGGTGTACTTGCCAAATGTGTTTAACACTGAAGAAATGAACGGAACAGCAACATGGAAACAAATTAGAAATATCAGGTAAGTGGACAGAAAACAGACAATCAATTTAGTAAATAATCAATAATCCTACAAAACAAATTTTCTGTTAAGTTTTTAAGAGCAGCACAATGTAATCAGAATATTTTTACATTTTTATTTGTTTGTTTATCAGAGGAGTATTTAATCTGATTTTAAGTACTATTCGTTCAAGATCACAGAGACATGTCTTGAAACAATAGAATAAGACAAGGCCAGTCTCTCTCCTGATCTGTGCATTATTTATATACAACAATATTAATATTGTAACCAGATCGAATAACAACATTGATTTGCTATGCATCATCTTGTAAAACAAATGATTAGATTGCTCTTGCTGCACTTTTAACCATCTAATGATCTACTGATGAGTATGGATATACTAACAGGCTTATCCAGAGGTAGTTCTCCACAGAATATACAGGGTTAAAAAGACAGTAGATTTCACAGACAAAACAATTGGCGATTTTCCAGCATTTAAGTATCATGCTCTATGGGAGGGCCATTTAAGAAATGTTTACACAGACATACCAATTGCTACACTGTTAAAGACATAATTTCAAACAATTTTTGCAGTGTTAACCTCTCATTTTGTTACTACTTTTCCAAAATGTCAATTTAATGTCCTGAAAACCCCAGCATGCAAGATAACCTTTCAAATTTCACACAATACTGATCAAAGACAAAAAGCTACGGCAAAGTGGCAGGAACTGAACCATTCTGCCATATGAATAAAGGCTCAAACCAGCTCGCGAAATTCTGCTATGCTAAATAAATAATGGAAACACAGTGCTACGTCCTTTGATATTAAATCAGTGCAAAATAAAATGTACTGCTGATAGTTTGCATTCATTTCATTCCAACATAAAGTAGGACTGCAAATTCAATCATGAGTCTATTATTATTTGTTCTGCTATGGCTTCATTTTTATTGCACATTTCTATAAACGCTGAACCAATTATCTATGATTCCCACAACAGAATTGTAAATTACAGAGGAATCTGTTTCAATGAAACCATAGCGTCCGTGCACAGCTTAAAAGTCTGTTAAAAGCAGAGGTCCATTTTAGATGACAAATGATTTAAACATTAGCATAAAATACAAATGCATTATGATGCTTGTTTGTAGAGGTAGAATTGTTAAATAAATATCAAGTAGTGGTACAATATGGAGAATAACAAACCAACTGGAAGAGTTTGGCATGAAGATGATCAGAGGGGAAGGGCTGTCCTAGTTTCCAGCTTCCCTGTAGTGGGCACTATCAGGGTTCAAGTTAAGATATATTGTAGACAGGGCCGCCAACAGATTTCCCGGGGCTCAGGGCTAGAAATTTGACCGGGACATCCCTCCCCCCCACTCTCTGCTATCACTCAATTATCTCCCTCTCTCACTTACTCAATCCCCCCATCCTCACACTCATTCCCTCCTCCACCTGGCCACACACACACACACACACACACACACACACACACACACACACACACACACACACTTCCTCTCACCCTCCGATAATTACCCCATAATACCCACACAATCACCCCACTAAATACAAACAACACTACCCTCCCCCCAAATACATACTTACACTAACCCCCCCAATACATATATACACTATCTCCCCCCAAAAAAAAACATACATACACTATCTCGCCACCGGGCCCTCCCTCAATCACCTCATATGCCGCTGGCTAAGGGGGGCCCTGCCCAACTCTACGGCATGAGAGAAGTCCAGCACGGAAGAGTGAGGAAGAGCCGTGGTCCATCGGCAACCAGAGGCCCAGCAGCCAGATGCCCAACATTCACTGCCGGCCGGGCCCAGGCCACTTGAATATCCTTTTGAATGTGATTAGGTTATGGTTTTTGTAGGATCTTGGAGAGAACCTGGTAGGTTGGAAACCGTGTAGGTCTGAGGTATCTAGTGTTATTTTTAGAATGAGTCTGACTAAGGCAGTATTCCGGTGGTCCGGAATTTGCTCTGATCTATTGCTTGGGAAACAATGTTGAGGACTGTGTTACGGAGTATGCCGTCCGAGGCTTTCACAAGCCAGGATAGACAGTGGTACAGGTCATATGTTGTTGTTGATGAGGTCATCTATTTCCCCATGGGAGATGATCAAGAATCCAAGCAATATCATGTTGCTGGGTGTGCAATCCAAGATTGTGTTCTTCTTGCCTAAGGTCACAAAAAGCCGACACCGGGAATTGAACCAGGTTCCCCTGCTTCAAACTCTGTGGCAGAGTCAGTATCTTTAGTCACTGAGCCACTCCTTCACATTCTGGGTCTTAGAGTGGATATGTGGATTGAATAATGCACAGAGCTCCTTGGCTGGTTCTGGTTCAGTCCTGAGGCAACTAAACATTGTTGGTGTGGTTTTGGTCTATACCAAATCAATATCACAGCACCCAGAAAGTTTGTAGCTTCCTTCTCTCATGTATTATCGATGTGGAGATGGAATTACCCTAAAATATGATGGGGTTTCACGTTGTGTGAGGCTGCAAGCGCAGTGATCTCAGAGGTGAAGTAAAGTAGCTGGTGGAGGTCGTTAAACACGTAGATTACTGGCACCGTCTCTGGTTGCAATAATCCTGACCCGAAGAGATCTTGTACATTCAGTAATGGAGAGGTATTTTTTGCAGCCCTGCAAAAAGTTTTTGTGCAGTCTGTTCTGGGACCAAGTTGAACCAATATCATCTAAATATGGATGCTGGACAAATATGATATATATATATATTTATATTGAGTACATTTAAAAGCGATTTAAAAATAAATAAATATATATATATTTATTTTTAAATCGCTTTTAAATGTACTCAGTATAAATAGGTAGCCAAGAAATGAGGTGGTTTAAATACTTGTTAGACCAGTGTTTTTCAACCAGGGTTCCTGGGAACCTGTGGGTTTCTCGGGCATCCCTAAAGGGTTCCCTGCAATTTTCTGGTCAATTGAACATTTTATCAATTACAGAAGAATCTAAAATGCATCCGATAACAGAGTTGCTATTAGAGATGGTTGGAGGTTCCTCAGAATTTCACTTGGGGTTCCTTAACCAAAAGAGGTTGGAAACCACAGTGTTAGACACTCGTGATATTACTGTGGTTCTCAACCTTTTGTCTCTCTAAGCACACCCTATTCATACTGCGCCGGTTGCTAATGCACCTCTAGAAGAGTGCAAACGGCTGCACACACACACACACACACACACACACACACACACACACACACACACACACACACACACACACACACACACACACACACACACACACACACACACACACACGGAAGACAGTCACAAATAAGAGAACAGACCGTCACAGAAGAAACCAGGACAATGATGAAAAACAGTATAGACCGACACACACACACACACACAAAAAAGAACAGAGCAGAGCAGATACACACATCACAAGACTAACAGACACAAACACAGCAGAACAGATCACACAGAAGACACAGAAGGCAATCCTCACCCCCTCCTGCACACAGCTCTATCTCGTCATTGCTGCGTCT
Organism: Ascaphus truei; assembly: GCF_040206685.1. Taxonomy (NCBI): domain Eukaryota; kingdom Metazoa; phylum Chordata; class Amphibia; order Anura; family Ascaphidae; genus Ascaphus; species Ascaphus truei. Next base: position 122,225,608 of record NC_134484.1, read on the forward strand.
TCCTTTGCTTGGCCCTGCCCCCCAGTGCACATACTCCCGACACCTCCTCCTGATTAACTGCTGCTGGATAATACAGCCCCTACAAACTGCCCTGCTTTCTCCCTGCTCTGGAAGAATGGGTGAAATCACGCTTCGCCCCTTTGATCCTCCCACAGCACTCCAGGCTTCAAATGCTTATCTTGCTGCCTCAAAGTGGCGGGAAAGTGGCTTTAGCAATATACATGGCTAAAGTGGGAAAGGTACTTCCCAACATGCAAATGAGGTCGGCATGGCAACCTCAAAATATGGAACACGCCGAAAAGCATTGATCCTCATTCTCTGCAGGCTGTGTTGCCCCTAGGCTTGACATGGTTCAGGAAGAAAGCATGAAGGCAGATGGTGCTAAGAACCCACCGGAGCTTAAACAAAAGCTCTAAGTTAAATTTAAATCTGGCTACCTACAACTGCTGGACTCTGCAGTTAAGTAGAACTGCAAGAACTGGAAGATGAAGATGAACTTGAAAAGATTAAATGAGATATTGTTGGCATTAGTGAAGTAAGAAGAAAAGATAAAGGCCTCATTGAGCTCAAAAGCAGACACCTATTATAATAAAGAGGTACAGAAAATGAAAGAATCAGTGGAATAGGCTTTATCTTTAACAAGAGACAGCGAAACATAGTGGAGTATAAAAGTTCATCAGAAAGAGCAGCCAGAATCATCATTCAGTTGACAAAGACACAAGCTTCAAATAATTCAAGTGTACTAGTATGCTCCAACAAGTCACGTAGAAAATGAAGTGGAAGACTTCTATCATAGAATCAAACAACTGAACAACAAAGAAAATGGTAACCTGAAGATCGTTATGGGAGATTTCAATGGAAACATTGGTGCCTAGCAGAAAGACAAAGCATCAGTTGCCATGTATGGTTAGGGTAACAGGAATGAACGTAGACACAAATTTGTAGAATTTGAAGAATGTGAAAACCATGAATTACTTCTTCAAGAAGCAGCCAAATAGAAAATGGACATGGGATAGACCCAATGGAATCAATAATGAAATTGACTTTATCCTAGCTAACAAGTGTCATAAGAGAGGGGATTGGGCCCGGGATTAAAGGGGTTACACCCCATTTGGCAACCCCCTACTCTCACCTGGGAAGCAAGGGGTTAACTGGACTGAGGTCCAGTAATGTGTTTTTTACCTTGCTTCAGTATCCAACTGTTTATTCCCCTGTATAAATGTAATGTCTCATCCTGGTGTTTGCACTCACACATACACTAGGTTTGATGCGGGTGGGAAGGGGTTAATGTTAATTTAGTGATTATAGCCCTTTGTTCCCTTTTCCCGCCTTTTCAGGCTCCATTTTGCAGCCTTCCATCGTCATTGAGACTCCATGCGTTCTAATGGCAGAAGTAGCGGTTTTGGACCTGTTTTCCAGCGACGACCAGCAGGTGGCGTCCGAGAGGAGGAGCGGCGGTTTCCCATTGTAAGTCAATGGGCTCATTGACTTCAATGGAGATTCCTCAACGCCGGCCTCGAGGAACAGGTTGGCAGCCATCCAAACCGCAGACCGCAAAAGCGGATACAATGTATTTGAAAAGAGTTTAATCACTTAGGTCAAGTTCAAAGACAATTGGCGTGGGAAGCTTAGGTTCTAGGGTCCCTGGGAATAAAGTTCTTTTTGCCCCTAGCTCCTAGGAACCCCCACACACGATCCACACCGGGTCCAGGAATGAGAGACCCTCGTAAGGGGTCGAGCGGAGGAGGGTCGCGCCATTGACTTCAATGGCGGAGCGGAGGTCCCATTGAATCTAATGGCAGCATGCGCCATGCATTGTCTATGGCGGCACCGGACATTGATTCCAATGGGGAAAAGCCGCGTGGCGTAAAAACGACCAAGTGTGAAATGATGAAAAATGTAAGCCCATATCTCCGGTTCTGGAATGACCAGAGGGATGGGATTTGGGTGGCATGTAGCCAAGGTTCCGGCTTTAATGCATGACCCTTCCCAGCCCTCTCTGACAACCAGACGGAGTGTGGGCGAATGTAAAGTTTGTGGGTTTTTCCTATAGACTTCAATGGTGGCGGTTTCCCCATTGAAAGTCTATGGCGGGAAACCCCATTGACGGCAACGGCGGAGCCCGCCATTCAACGCTATGGCGGCAGAGCCCGTTGATTTCAATGGGGAAAGAGTGAAAAGCAGAGATTCATTTTTAAAGGGACAAATCCTGTATTTTAAAAATGTTTTAGAGTGCATTTCTGTATCTCCGGTTCTGGAGGTCGCAGAGAGTTGAAATTTGGCCAATATTTAGAGTCACTGTAGGCATTAAAAACTGGCAGATTTCGACCCACTGAGCCCACTAGAACGGAACTTATTAATATGTGAAGATATTAAAGTGTATATGGTATTTTGGATCTGCTCTGAAAATGCAGACTCCATCTGCTATGCTAATAGGGAGGAAGGGCATCTGGCTGATTTAGCATAAGCCCTGTGATCAAAAGTTAACTGCCCTGATTGTTTACACTAGGGCCAGGAAAAAAGGAATTGAGTGTTTTGCAAGTGGCCCAGTTTACACCTGCAGGGGAATGAAGACTGAACAGTCCTTAACCAGTTTGATCACCGATTGGTTAGTTGCATATTACATCTGAATGACAAGATGGAAATAAGAAAACTGATTAAAAAATAAGACAACAATCAAAAACCTCAAGAACAGCAGCAAATAATTCAAACTTAAACTGAAAAATCGCTTCAGCTTGCTTGAAATAAGAAGTGAAACTTTAACAAACAATTATGAAGAAATTATGAAGGTTGTAGTTGAAATCGCAGAAAAAAAACAAAAACACTGAAGGAATAAACCACAAAAAACAGGATAAGAAAATATCTGATGAGATAGCAATCCCACAACGCAAGATTAAGAATTGAATATGCAGAGCTGTGCAAGACGATCCGCAAATGTATAAATTAAGTTCAAAGACAGATATTCACCCGGCGCTCCTTTTGCGTGTGTGAAGTTTCAATGTAATAAATAATTGGTAAATGCTATGTAAAATAAAATAAAAACATCCAGTAACATAAAATTAATAAATAGATCCTTAAATACAAACACTGGTTGGTTGCTGATTAACCCTCAATGGACCTTCCTTGGGGGTCCTCCGTTATTACCGTTGTAGAAGAATCAGGGAGCGCAGATAACCGGTGTAAGCATGAAAAATAAAAAACACAAGAAACACACAAAATAGTGCAACTCTGTCTGTAAAAAAAGTCACAGGTACAGCTTGTGGTGTGTATAATCACATAGGTGCAGGCATAGAATAAGTCCTACGTGTGGTCTACTGGTGGCTGGCTTCAGATAGGATAAAGATACCAGTTCAGATAAACCACTGGACAAAGAAGATGGTAATAGTGCTGCTATATTGAAATACACAATGGTACACTGTAGCATCAAAGATAGTAGGCAATGGCAACTAACAGGGAAGCCCAATGCAAGGGCATTGCATGATTAGGTTAGTGTCCGGTAGTTGAGGTGACCAGCGGATGGTGAGCTCCTGCAGAGAAGCCGGTGCGCTGACAGCTCTTCCGCGGTGTTAGGCTGGGGCTCTCACTTCCGGGTTCTCTTCCTCACGTGATCGGCATCCACACGCGAAGACGTCGATCCTCAGGCACCGTAGGTCCTAAACAATCAGGGGTCCGGACTCAACGCGTTCGGCTTGGCAGCGATCCGTGATTCCCTGATCAACACTGTGTTCCCTTATGTGCTGGAGGCTGGCCAATCCAAAAGCAGCTTAGTGGTGCAGTCTCCAGAATACATGCTACGAGTGCCATAGCCAATCAGATGCTGTTGTATTCAGGGACAGCCAATGGGAAGCTGGGGGCTTGTCCATAGACATCGCATAAGGCAATACAGTCTCTTGGTGTAAGCAATTGCACTCAATTACATGATAATACAAAATATAACAAATACAAGTAAACAATAAATAAAGTTGTAAGAAAGTTGAACTGCGATATGGTGAAGAAGAGTATCGAAGATCACGAAAGCTTAAAAGATGACAAAGCAGCAATTTATGATTGGGAAAAAGCAAATCATTGCACTCAAACAAGACGATGGATCAACAATAAAAGACTGTTCACTGCTCAAAGCGAATTGAGGACTTCTACATGAAATTCTACAATTACACAGATAACACAGGGCATAAACCAGCAGAGTAAGAGCGAGAAAAAATCACCAATAATATGCCATGCGTCCTTCCAGAAGAAGTGGGAAAAGCAATACAAATCCATGAAGAATGGGAAGGCCCTGGGGAAGATGGAATTACAACCGAAATCTTGAAAGAAGCTGGTAGAAAGAGAAAATCCTTGCAAAAAACTTTTTACATGCGGTTGAAAAACAGGAAAATGTCAGAACAATGGAGCAATGCCATAGTTTCCTCCTCTACAAGAAAGGGGACAAAGACGACCTTGAATTAAAAACCAATCTGTCTACCTGCAAACACTTACAAGATTTTTACGAAGATCCTAAATGGCTGCAACAGACTCTGGACATTGTCCAGCCTAGAGAACAAGTGAGATTTCGCAGTAGATACAACACAATGGACCACATCCAAATTGTACAAGCAGTGATTTCCCGAAGTAATGAATACGATCTACCACTCATTTTAGGATTTAGAAAAAAGCATTTGATTCGGTCTACATCTCAGTGGTTCTAACTACATTAAGACAACAAAAAGTGTTGAACGAGCGTACATTGATTATATTAAGTAAATTTACAACAATGCCAAATCAAACATTAGATTACATGAAGATACAAACAAGATCAGGATCAGCAAGTGAGTGTGACATGGGGACAACATGTCACCAAAACTTTACACAGAAAAACTTGTAGAATTGTTCCAAGACTTTGCATTGGGAAGAAAAACTAATCAAAAGAAATAGTGATTACTTGAGTCCCTTACAATTTGCATATGGCAGTTATTTTTGCCACAAGTCAAAGAGACCGCAAGCACCAAATCGGAGAACACACCAAAGTAAGAAAGAAGTAAGAAACCCCATATCCGCATTAAGTCCTTTTGTTTTGGTGTCAGAGAGTCTTATCATTCTGAGCTCAAATGTTTTCCGTTCTTGGGTGCGTTTGAACATTCCATTGAGGATTTTGATTTTTAAATCATTTATGGAATGATCTGTTGTGAGAAATGATGTCCCACAGTTGAGCAGCATCATCCTTCTTTACGGTGTTGTATAGAGTGTCTGTGCCTATTCATTCTGCCTTGAAGCTTTAGGCTGGTTTCCCCAATGTAGCAACCTTGGTCACATTTGTTGCATTGAATCATATACAGGCATACCCCGCATTACGTACGCAATGGGACCGGAGCATGTATGTAAAGTGAAAATGTACTTAAAGTGAAGCACTGCCTTTTCCCCACTTATCGATGCATGTACTGTACTGCAATCGTCATATACGTGTATAACTGATGTAAATAACGCATTTGTAACAGGCTCTATAGTCTCCCCGCTTGCGCACTGCTTCGGTACAGGTAGGGAGCCAGTATTGCTGTTCAGGACATGCTGACAGGCGCATGCGTGAGCTGCCGTTTTCCTATTGAGCGATATGTACTTACTCGCGAGTGTACTTCAAGTGAGTGTCCTTAAACTGGGGTATGCCTGTACACCACGTTCCTGGATGTGCAGCCGTGTGATCCTTTAACATCGAGTGTTCCATTGTTGTGACTGGCTGTGGGATCTTTGCAACGTGCGTTGTTGCACGGTTTTGTTCCATTGTCAGGGTCTTTAAGTTCGTTATGAAGTTTTCTGTTGACTAATTTATGTTTGAAGTTTGGTGGTTGCCAGGACGCAAGAATGGGAGGTTTGGGAAAGATTTTTTTTTTATTGGGTATAACAGCGGAGACATCAAGACAACAATCCAATACATCTTCAAAACCCAATACAAATAATTTTCAAAAGAATATAGAGAGATAGGTTGAGGGGGGGAAATCTTAACTGGAGTGTGCGCATTTTAATCTTATTACACTATAATAATTGAGGGAGGGAGGGGTGGGGGCCCGTCCAGCTATACTAAAAATTATAGAAACACCCCAGCCGGGGGAGTCTTAGTATCTAGTAGATCAAGGAAAAGTGGTAGAGTGAAGAGTGTAAAAGGAGAAAGAAAAGGGGGGGGGGTGTGAAACCAAAGGGGGGTAAGGAGGAAAGGGTAGAAGGAAGGGGGAAGGGGTAGGTGAAGATGGGTACGCCCCACCGAGGGCTGGCCTCCTCACCCACACGTCTCGTCAGGGAGGCGGGGGGTGTCTATAAAACTGAAGAAGTTGGCGTATTACCTTATCTTTAGATCCTTTCTGGTCGGTAGGCCAGCCACCTTTCCCAAATTTCATAAAATTCGGTAGATGATTACTTCAGGAAGGCAGTGAGCCTTCCCATCAACATAACCTCATTTATATGCCGTTGGACCGTTTGTTTTGAGGCTGGGGAAATCTTTTTCCATGAAGCCGCTAGTGAACACCTTGTGGCAGTAAGGATAAATGAGATCAATTTCTTAATAGGCCGATCAATATCTTATATAGGTTTTGCTAGGAGGAAAGTTAATGGGTCAGTGGGGGTTGTAATACCTGTTACTTCCCTGATAAGCTCCCCGATGTTAGACCAGAACCTCGTAATTTCCTGGCATGTCCACCAAATGTGGACCATGTCTCCCTTCTGTCCACATCCTCTCCAGCAAAGATCCGAAGCCAGGGGGTAGATTTGTTTCAGCCGCACCGGGGTAAGATAGCAACAGTATAGAATATTATAAATATTTTCTCTGGTAGTGGTGCATATTGCGGTCTTTGCCGCGAACTCCCAAATTTCCTCCCAGTCCTCTCTGTCTTTATTTAGGTTTAAATCGGCTGCCCATTTGCAGGGCCGTCAACAGCGGGGGACAAAGGGCACTGGCGTCCCGGGCCCCGTGGGTGAGGGGGGCCCGGCCGGTCGCCAGTTATTTAAAAAAAAAAAAAAAAAACGCTGCACCCGGCGCGGGGTCTCCCAGTTGCCAGCGCCGGAAGTAGGTTGGCTTATGCTTCCGGCGCGCCGCCACCACCTCCCCCCCGCAGCCACCGGGCCAAAACCGCCAGCCCCCGCCGCCACAGCATCGGGGCACCACCCCCCCCCCTCTGCCACCGGACCGTCCCGCCACCCACCTCAGCATTGGGCCAGCATCGGCCCCACCCCTGCAGCACACCGGGAGCAGCAACGTGGCATGCCTGCAGCGGGGCCGGCGGCAACTGCTGTAACCATCCGCCGGGCCCCTCGCAGCACCGCCACCCCTTCCACGCAGGATCGGGCCATTCAGCTGCCAGACACCCCCGTACTGCCCCCCCACAGCTTCGCCCCCCCCTCCCCAGCAGCACTACCGGCACGCCATGCCCCCCCCCCCCCCCCTGCAGACACTGGCCTGACCGGCTGAGATCATCCCCAAGGTAAGTTGGATTTTTATATATATGTATTGGGGGTCTTGGGGTATTTTTTTTACATGGATTGGGGGTCTTGGGGTATTTTTTTTACATGGATTGGGGGTCTTGGGGTATTTTTTTTACATGGATTGGGAGTCTTGGGGTATTTTTTTTTACATGGATTGGGGGTCTTGGGGTGTTTTTTTTTTACATGGATTGGGGGTCTTGGGGTATTTTTTTTACATGAATTGGGGGGCTTGGGGTATTTTTTACATGAATTGGGGGGCTTGAGGTATTTTTTACATGGATTGGGGGGGCTTGGGGTATTTTTTATATGGATTGGAGATATATATATATATATATATATATATATATATATATATATATATATATATATATATATATATATATATAGTAGCGACATACTTTATTAAAGTAAATGCCGGCGGCATGCCGGGATCTACCCCAGCTGCCGCCAGTCAGAAACGCGCGCCGCCGCGTTTCCCCCACGCACCCCCCCTCCACATCGCGCGCAATTACCCCCCCAAAGACACCCCGAACCCGGCTTCTACTCTGCCCCTCTGCTTCCCCGCACCCCCGCTTACCTAGATTTGAACTCCAGGGGTGTCGGGGAAGCCTGGGGAAGCCGGGGAAGCCGGGCGCGCTTGTGACCGTGACGTCACAGTGCGCCGCCACGCGCCGCGGCTACCCGCTTCCCAGCCTCATTCAGCCAGCGGCATTTGCTCGAATAAGAGCTGCCGCTGCTGTATATATATATACACACATATACACACACACACACACTCCCAGTAAGGTGTGTGTGTGTGTGTGTGTGTGTGTGTGTGTGTGTGTGTGTGTGTGTGTGTGTGTGTGTGTGTGTGTGTGTGTGTGTGTGTGTGTGTGTGTGTGTGTGTGGTAGGTATATGTATTGTGACAGAGTCACTGACTCAGTAGGCTGGAATAGTGAATGGAGAGACGCTGCAGCCAGTTCACAGAGTGTTAATCTCCTCAGACAGAAGGAAGCACACCTGCAGCCTAATTAAGCAGGAGGCCTGAGAGACTGCAGGTTTAAAAGCAGGAAGTGACACACACACACAGAGAGCTTGTTTTTCAACAGGAAGGTGGAGAGAACTCTCCCGGCTTGGAAGCCGTAGCAGCTGCTGCTGCTCTGGTCTCCAGTCCTGCGAGGAGCTTTGCTGCTGGGACCAGCTGGGACCCCAACCCAGGATAAAGATAAACATTGCTGCGAGGCTGGACACAGCCTGCTCCCCGGAATCGTGTTCCTGTTTGCTGTTTGGAGCTGAAACAGATAAGACTTTATTCTTATTATGCTTATTGGTTATCGTTTGTGTAGCATGTTTTGGGCATGAACAGATTAGCTGGCTGTCCTGTTAGTAAGGGCTCAAGAAGTGAGTTAGTGTCCCTAACGGGACTAGGCTTTAATTTGCAAGAAAGTAGTTTCTTAAAGGGACAGTGCACCCGTACTTATTTTGGTTGTGGCTAATAAACCACTAGTGTTTAAAGTTTCCCATCGTGTCAAGCGTCTTACTGACCCCGCCGCGAGGCCGTCCTGGCTCAGTATGTATTGGGTAGGTGGGATTTTTGGGGGGTTGTATATATTTTGGGGTGGGAAGTTTTTTGGTATATATCTTGTGGGAGGAATTGTGTGTGTGGGAGGGTACTGAATGAGTGAGCGTGGGGTAATTGACGGAGGGAGAGGAGGGGGTGAGTGAGGAAAAGAGGGAGTAAGAGTGAGAAGCAGGGAAGAGAAATACATACGAGGCAGGAGGGGGAGACGGAAGAGAGAGAAATACATGGGAAGAGGGGGGGAAAGAGAGGGAGCTCGTGAGGTGTGAAATGGGGGGGGGGGGGGGGGGTGGCGGGCAATACTGCCGACACGAGGGGGGGGTCTGCTTAAAATTTTTGTCCCGGGCCCCACGATTTCTGTTGGCGGCCCTGCCCATTTGAGTGTATAATCGTGTGCAGGGCCATCGCCCGCTGTCTCAAGACCAGCATATATTTTGGGGATTAAGCCCTTTTGGCATGCGTTGTTTCTGCACATTTTCTCGAAATTTGTGAGAGGGGAGAATTCCAACTTCTGGGAGATAGTTTGGAGGAAGTGCCTGATCTGAAGAAATTTGAACATCTCCGGTTCCGGGGCTTCATATTTCGCTCGCAAATCCTGGTAGCTCAAAAATCTCCCTCCACTCAGCAGGTCAGCAACCGCTCCTATACTCTTATTTTTGAAAGAATCTAATTGTTTATAGTCGCACCCCGGGGGGAACTTGGGGTTGTCAAAAAGCGGAATCATCTGGGACACTGGGGATGTAAGTTTGAATCTAGTCTTAGATTTCAACCAGACCTCCCAGGTAAGTCGCATCGCACCCAGTTCAAACCTTCTTGAAATCATATCCTTCTTATCGGTTGCCCAGAGACTGGCTTGCAGAGAGGGCGTCTTTGCGTAAAAAGATTCTATTGCTAACCAGCAGCTTTGGGTTGGCTCAGCGTTCCAGAATACCACCTGTCTCAACTGAGCTGCTAGATAGTACTTTGAGATATCTGGGTCACCCATACCCCCCTCTCCTCGGGGACAGCAGGACAGATCTAGCCACCCTAGGTCTTTTCCCTCTCCAGATAAATTGGAAAATGTTGTTTTGTATAGTTTTGAGTTCCGAGACTGGAACACGGACCGGGAGAGTTTGGAAAAAATACAGTAGCCTAGGCAGGATGTTCATTTTCACCGAGAACATTCTCCCCACCCATGAAATTTGGTAGTCCTCCCATTTGGCGAGGTCCTTCTTGATTTTGTCAAATAAAGCTGGGTAATTATATCGGTACAGTAACTGGCTGTTCCTTGATATATTCACTCCCAGATATTTAATATATGAGGAACTCCACCTGTAGTTAAAGTTCAGTTTTAATAATTTTGCCTCTAAGTCGGGTAAATTTAAATTCAGCGCTTCGGACTTCTCCTGATTAATTTTATATCCTGAAATTTTCCCAAATTCAGACAGCGCTCTGTGGAGGTTAGGTAGAGAGGTCAGAGGGTTTGCCAGCGTCTGAAGGATATCATCTGCAAACAACGAGATTTTGTATACAGATTTCCCAATTACTATACCTTGGATGTCTCTGTTTGCTCTAATTTTCTGCGCCAGTGGTTCTATCGTCAAAGCAAAGAGAAGGGGGACAGTGGGCATCCCTGTCTCGTACCATTTTCAATTATAATTTTGTCTGGGTTGTTTCCCGGTAATTTAACAAGAGCCGTGGGATTTTGGTATAAAGCTCGGACTCCTTTCAAAAAGGGGCCCTTGAATCCAAATTTCTGAAAAGTTTTGTCTAAAAACAGCCAATCAATTCTGTTAAACGCCTTCTCTGCGTCCAGGCTCAGTAGAATAGCCTTGGTACTCGTAAGCGGAATATGATCGACTAAATCAATTACCTTTCTGGTTTTGTCTGAGGCCTGTCGGCTGGAGACAAATCCCACGTGGTCCTTATGGATCAGTCTGGGCAAGATAGGGTTCAACCTGCACGCTAAAATGTTGCTATACAGCTTCAGGTCATTATTCAATAAGGAAATTGGTCGGTAACTACCACACTGCATGGGATCTCTCCCTTCCTTATGAATAATGGCTAGATTGGCTGCGGTCATGGACGGAGGGATTGGATTGACGTCCAAGAAATAATTAAACAGTTCCAGTAGGTATGGGGTTAGAATAGGTAAGAATCTCTTATAGTAGACGTTGGTGAAGCCATCTGGGCCTGGGGCTTTGGATATTTTTAGCGTTTTGACCGCATCTTTTAATTCTTTTTGTGTAATTTTAGCATTCAGTATTGACATTTTCCTCAGAAAGCCGCAGTAGGGTGCTGCCTTCCAGGTATTCCAACACTGCCTCTATTTTTGGGAATTTAGATTGTACAATTTGGTGTAAAACTTAGTGAATTCCTGCGCTATTTTATTTTCGTTGTGGATAATTTTGCTCTTTTTATTCTTAATTGCCATAATTTGCGACCTTGTCCGAACCCACTTCAGCTTATTGGCCAGAAGTCTGTCCGCCTTATTTCCTTTATCATAGAACCTCTGGTTGGTCCATTTCAGGGCCTTCTCAACCTCGTCCAGCTGTAATTTTCTAAGCTCTGTTCTGGCAGCTACTAGTGTTCCGCAACCTTTCCTAGAGGGGTTAGTTTTGTGCGAGCGTTCCAATCTCATAATCTTTTCTGCCAGTTCTTTGTGTAATTTCAATTTGGTCTTTTTCTTGTGGGATGCAATAGATATAAAATTACCTCTGATTGCTGCCTTATGGGCTTCCCAAAGTATCGCTGGGGAGGACACTGAACCTTTGTTAAGAGCAAAGTATTCTTCCAAGGCTTCTTTGATCTCCCTTTCTATTTCAGGGTGGTTCAGCAGCGAATCATTTAATCTCCAGTGGAATAGACTATCTTTTGTAAACGGGAAGGTAAGACTTAGGTTGATCGGTGCATGATCAGACCAGGTGATCGGGCCAATATCTGATTTCATTGAGGCCTGTAGAACATTTTTGTAACTAAAAAGTAATCTATACGGGAGTAGGTCTGGTGGGGGACGAAAAAGAACGTGTAATCACTCTGCCCCTGGTGTTGGCTTCTCCATACGTCCACCAGAGAGAATTCTCTTATTATATCTCTGAATTTTTTCCCCTTTTGATTAGCTGCAGTCCGAGACTGTCCTGGTTGATATGATCTGTCCTCTCCAGGGTTTAATACCATATTCATATCTCCTCCAACAATCATTGAGGACACAAATTTGGGGTCGATAGATTCTAAAACTGTTTGCAGAAATTCCGTTTGGTTCTCGTTTGGGGCGTACAGGTTGACCAGAGCGATCGCTGAACCCGAGAGCGATCGCTGAACCCGAGAGCGAGCCACATACCATTAAGAATCTGAGAGATTTATTTTAATGTCACATCTTCTGGCAGCATGGGTTGCAGATCTTTGATTATTTTTCGTATACCCTCTAAGGGTAGGGTTGTATGTGGTCACTAGTGGTATGCGTGTGGTAGGTTCTTTCTGTTTGTATTGTAGCAGGTGTTCTCGTGGGGCTTTTAGTGCAGATGTAATAGTTTTGGCAATAGTGTTTGGTTTGTATCCCTTCTGTCTCAACGATTCGGTCAGGGTTGTGAGATGCCGGTTTCTGTCTTCAGTGTATCGAGCTGAATACTCGCAGCCTCAATAGTAGCACTGGACACGATCTGGCCCGATGCGTCTCCGCGTGATGACGTAATGTTGCTTGAGAAAGTCCTAACGCGTTTCGTCGTTCAAGGCGACTTCAGAGGATAATGGATAAAATCGACGGCAGCGCTTAAATACCTCCATTGTTACTAAGCAACTAATAAACAAACAGATGGGTACTAGCTAACAGCTGAGCGGCCAATAAAAGTTAAATACTAAATAGCAAGAAGAAAAGCACCTCAGCACTGCCTAAATCTAATAATAACTAATAGTGGCTAAATGATTCATAAATACAATATTCACAATAAACATATATAACCAAGCCATATCAGAGAGAATAAAACTCCACAATTAAATATATGAATATTAAACAAGACAATAATATACAAAAAACAAATTAAGGATATCTATTTATGTCAGTCTGTCTTTATTTATATAGCGCTTCACAGTAGTAATACACATGACAATCATATAAATAACAAATAATTACAAATAACAGATCATGGGAATAAGTGCTTCAGACATAAAAGTAACATTGTAGAAGAGGAGTCCCTGCTCCGAAGAGCTTACAATCTAATTGGTGGGGAGAACGTACAGAGACAGTAGGAGGGCATTCAGGTAAGTACAACTGCAGGGGGCCAAGCTTTATGTATCGTGTATAGTATTAGCCACAGTGCTACTCATGTGCTTCTTTAAGCAAGTGTGTCTTAAGGTGCGTCTTAAAGGTGGATAGACAGGGTGCTAGTCGGGTATTGAGGGGAAGGGCATTCCAGAGGTGTGGGGCAGTCAGTGAGAAAGGTTTAAGGCAGGAGAGGGCTTTAGATACAAAGGGGGTAGAGAGAAGACATCTTTGAGCAGAACGCAAGAGTCGGGATGGTGCATAGCGAGAAATTAGGGCTGAGATGTAAGGAGGAGGAGAAGAGTGTAAAGCTTTAAAAGTGAGGAGGAAAATTGAGTGTTTAAATTTTACTAGGAGCTAATGTACACTTAAGGCTCCGAGCTTTCCTATATAGGACTGGGACATTTTTAGGCAATATGGATCACAATTGTGGATCACATAATACAGTAGTATACACCAATGTTTATTTAAAATCAACTGATATATACCCGACGAGCCGTATCACTATATTTTGACTTAACTAAACGTTTATCTTTTAATTTTGTTAATAATGTAGTACGATCAATAGCCATAACTTTATTAAAAGACTCCACAATCAGTTTGCTACTGTACCCTTTGTCAACAAATTTCTTGCCAAGAATTTTTGATTGTGAAACGAAATCACTTTCCCGTCTGCAATTGGGCATCAATCTATGAAACTGGCCAGTGGGAACATTGTTCAACCACTAGCTATGATGGTTACTGGAAGCATGTATGTAGTTGTTGCCAGACACCGGTTTGAAGTGGGTCTGTGTAATTATATTGAATTCATGATCAGACAACACAAGGTCAAGAAAAACAATTGATGTTGGACTAATACTAGACGTACATTTGAGTCCCAATTGATTGTCATCAAGTGACCCTAAAATATTTTTTTTAAACGGTCTCCTCACCATCCCAAATAATAATAATAATAATGTCATTGATAAAACAGCCATAGTACACGAGGCCTGCCCCAAGTCCTGCATGTTGCCAAATGGAAAATTCCAGCCAGAACCCCATAAAGAGGTTCGCATAACTGGGGGCGAACCTCGTGCTCATGACTGTTCCACAGATTTGAAGAAAGAACACATCAAACAAAAAATAATTGTGTCTCAGTATGAAATTAATGCTGTCAAACACAAAAATCCTTTTGAATTTTGAGGCATAGTATTGTCCAAATCCAGCAAGTATTTAATTGCTTCGATCACCCTGGAATGATCAATACACATAATGTGACGATACGTCACGTTGCCCATAGGAAAGTGGATTTCCACTTAATCTCTGAGATAGAGTCAATGATAGAGTGTCTCTAATATGGGACCTCAGTTTAAATACAAACGGTTGAAGATAATAGTCGACATATTGGGACAAGTTGGACGTCATTGACCCCACCCCAGAGATTATGGGCCTTCTAGGGGGATCTAGCATTGATTTGTGTACCATTGGCAGATAATAGTATATCGGAGTCCTCGGGTGCTCCAAAAATAAAAATGTAAATTCAAGTATAGTAATCACTCCGTCTGCCAAAAAAAAAAAAAAAACACAAGTATATATCTATATAAGGCCAGGGCCATGGTCAAAAAGACCATGCTGAGGCGCGCTGAGCCGTGCTGAGGGGAAACATTATCCCTATCAGCACGGCTTTAGTCGGCGCGTGTGGAATTGCAGCCGACAGGGAAATTTAAGTTTTCCATCTGAGGGAAGTGGAGGGCCGGTCACGTGACTGCCAAAAGCCAATGGCAGTCCGTGACGACGGCGCTGTGACGTGCTAGCCACGCCTCCCGTCCCGCCTCGCCTCCCACCCGGCACACAAGCACGCACGCTGACGCTCATGCAGGGATAGAAAAAAACTCCTTCTTGAGCAGGAGAGCATGAGCGTCAGCGCTGCTGAGCGCTGTCAATGCTACCATGTCCGAGGCCTAAAGCAAATGTTGCAGCCGGCACTCCAAAAGGTCAGCATCAGCTTACAGGTGTTTGTCCCATACAAATAGAATAAAGATACGATTCCATTGTTACACGAGACCTGTAGATAGCACTCAAATCTTGATGGTATAAGGTTTGTATTTTAAGGCAAAAAACAAGGCACAAATACCGATGTTTCGGTCCCCAAACAGGACCTTTCTCAAGTTGGTGCGCACCACATTGATAAAGGTCCTGTTTGGAGACCGAAACAACAACACATGACATATTACACCGTGTCATGATTAATTTAACAAAAATAAAGCCAAAATGGAGAAGATGCTCCTGGCAACCCTTCCAAACAAACCATACCTGTTCAGTCTTTTTCTAATTGTACTGTCATGAACTTTAACATTTAACATGCTAACTGAGGCCTGTAGAGTCTGAGATGTAACTCTTGGGTTTTTTGCAATTTCTCTGAGCTTTGCACGGTCTGACCTTGTGGTGAATTTGCTGGGACGTCCACTCCTGGGAAGATTGGCAACTGTCTTGAATGTTTTCCACTTTTGAATAATCTTTCTCACTGTAGAATGATGGACTTTAAATTATTTGGAAATGGCCTTATAACCCTTCCCAGATTGATGGGCATTAACAATTGCTTCTCTAAGATCATTGCTGATGTCTTTCCTCCTTGGCATTGTGTTAACACACAATTCCTATGGAAGTAGTAAGGGTGTACTGAGTTTTTCACACATAGCTTCCCCATTTTGGCTTTATTTTTGTTAAATAAATCATGACAGTGTAATATGTCATGTGTTGTTGTTCATCTGAGGTTGTATTTACCTAATTTTTAGACCTGCTAAGGAACAGTTGATTGTTATTATGTCCTGATATGTAAAAAACATAGAATTCAAAGAGGGTGTACTTTCTTTTTCATACTGTGTGTGTATATATATATATATATATATATACACACACACAGTGGTCGACAAATCACCAAAAAATCTACTCGCCGAACAAACAAAAAATCTACTCGCCACCTAGTACCAAACGTGTGCTGCTTGGGCTAATAGGCGCTCGCCACGATGTTAAATCCACTCGCCCGGGGCTTGCAAATGTATAGGTTTGTCGAACACTGTATATGTATGTATATATATGTATATATATATGTATATATATATGTATATATATATGTATATATATATATATATATATATATATATATATATACTGCTAAACCCCGTTATAACGCGCCTCGTTATACTGCGATTCGGGTTTCCCGTGGCTCCCGTTTTTAAAAAAAAAAAAAAAAAAAAATTTTTTTTTTTTGCACACTGCACACACTCACTGCTCATTGCTCACACTGCCACACTGCACACACACTGCTCATTGCTCACACTGCACACACTGACACTGCACACACCTCACACTGCACACTGCACAGACACTGCTCATTGCTCACACTGCACACACTGACACACTGCTCATTGCTCACACTGACACACACTGCACACTGCTCACACTGACACACACTGCACACACACTGCACAGACACTGCTCATTGCACACACTGACACACACTGCTCACACTGACACACACTGACACACACTGCACAGACACTGCTCATTGCTCACACTTACTGCACACAGCTCTCACAATACACTCACATGTCAGCAGCCCACTCCCCCCTCACATGTCAGCAGCCCACCAGCCCGTTTTTCACATGTCAGCAGCCCACCAGCCCGTTTTTCACATGTCAGCAGCCCACCAGCCCGGTGGAGGTTGGAATAATGACATCACCCGCAGGGGGCGGAGAGCGGACGGCTTGATTGACAAGAAGAGGGCTGTGGGCGGGGCGACTGAATGAGGCCAGGAAGTAAGAGTGCCCGGATGTGGGATGCTTGTTCTGCAGTCATTGGTGCCATATAGGAGGAGGTAAGTGGGCGTGGCTTGCATCCTTTACCCCCCTTTGTCTCTATGGCAACTCCTCCTGCCTGGGTGATTTGCAGTGCAGGGTGGGCGGAGGTGAGTCAGAGCCGGGCGTGGTGGACCCGGCCGGGGAGGGGGAGCCTCGCGCTCCGGGACCCTCTCCCAGCCTCTCCTCCCCACCCCTCTCCCTCCTTCCCGCCGCTCACCAGGACTCAGTGACCGGAGCTGCAGCTAACCCAAGTCCCGCAGGCTGTGCGAGGTGCTGGTATCTGTCACACCCTCCCTGACCCCGCACAGCGGCTCTGATGCTGGGCGTAGCGGTGATGACGAACAGGTAGGGGACCCTGCATTAAAGCCTGAGAGATGCACTGTTAGCATTGCTATATTGCAACTTTTAGGTGAGTGACTCCGGTAGATTAGTGTCTCCTCACCCTGCCCACCCCTTCTCACCACCCACACACACACACACACACACACACACACTCTCTCTCTGTCTCTCTCTCACACACGCACTCACACACACACACGCTGGGAGGACACAGACACGTGCAAAACCAGGGGGCTGAGAGGGAGGACGGATGAATCGCCGCCATTTAAAAAAAATTTTTTTTATTTATTTATTTATTTAACTTCCTTCCCTCCTCACTCCCGATCAGGAGCGCGGCGGCCATTTTTTTTTAAATTAGCGCGACCCCGTTACTAACGCGGTGGACTCGGGGTGGACCCCGAGCACCGCGTTATAACGGGGTTTAGCTATATATATATATATATATATATATATATATATATATATATATTTTGTTAATAATGTAGTATGATCAACAGCCATAACTTTATTAAAAGACTCCGCAATCAGTTTGCTACTGTGCCCTTTGTCAACAAATTTCTTACCAAGAATTTTTGATTGTGAAACGAAATCGCTTTCCCGTCTGCAATTGGGCATCAATCTATGACACTGGCCAGTGGGAACATTGTTCAACCACTGGCTATGATGGTTACTGGAAGCATGTATGTAGTTGTTGCCTAAACACCGGTTTGAAGTGGGTCTGTGTTATTATATTGAATTCATAATCAGATAACACAAGGTCAAGAAAAACAATTGATGTTGGACTAATACTAGACGTACATTTGATTCCCAATTGATTGTCATCAAGTGAACCTAAAATAAACCAGAACACCCATATGTATATATATATATATGTAGGGGTGTTCTGGTTTCCCCTCTGTACCTCCGCTGCAGGGCGCAATTATGGGGGGGTGCTGTGAGGGAGCGTCCGGAGGTTCCGCGGCGGCCCGATAGCACAGGGTGCCGCCATGTTGTAATGGGCATTGCGCAATACTCATGCGCGACCGGAGACACGGAGAGAGTTCGCGCATGCGCAGTGTAAGCGCGCGAACGGCTGGCCAATAACCGGGAGGCTCCGAAGTAAAACTACAATTCCCATGAGCCTCAGCAGAGCCACATGACACCAGGGAACGAATAGGAGTGAAGGGATTGCTGGGGGCAGGAAAGGGAAGCGTGGGGGAGAGACCACGCTAGCAGAGGGCACCGGAGGAGCAAGGGGAGAGGTTGTGTCTGTGCAGGGGGTCAGTGACCCACCTGCATAGGCCAGATTTCCCCTCAGACCCCTGTGCAGACCCTGAGTCACCATTAGCTTGCGGTGCTGCAGGGAAAGCCCTAGAGAGAGAGACATTCTATTCCCTTACTGTATTAGCAGGCAGGGACACAGTGTTCTTCCTGAGCTGCGGTGTGCGATCAGTGGTTTGGGCTCAAGCTGCTGGACATTTCCAAACTCGTGAGAGACTACGCTGGATCGGCGGATCCTTTTCAACGTCTGTTACCGGCTGCTGGAGTAGCCAGAAGGTATTTAATTAGTGCACCAACACCGGTACCTTCAGGCACTGATCCCACCTTGGGGGAGGGTTCTTTGGGGACACTGGGTTGAGTGACCAAGGGACTGAGTCTATACATTGGACACGGTGTGGGGTGCACGTGGTGGTGGGAAGTGACATTACTCAATGTGGAGAGTGGCCAGGCCACTGGTGTATAATTACTGAATATCCGCTATTCATGTACTGTGACTATATGTGTTTTATTTCTAATAGGTGTAAGCTAAGATTTTGCAATTACTTATTAGTAAAAGGTTACAACGTTGTGGCTTGTTATTATTCTTACCTAGGGGAATCTTACTTATTGGGGATCCTGGGTAAGTGGAGGCGCTGCCAAGAACATATTGTTACCCCAGGCTCCCAAATAGCAGAGGCCCAGATCTCACTGAGCCAGCAGGTACATACAGCACTAGTAGTCTCTCTATATCAGCAGGAAAGAGGGATACATATATACACACACACACACACGTACAGGCTCAGTACCACAAGAATGGCGTAAAGCAGATGTGGTGCCTATATTTAAAAAGGGAGCTATATCATAACTGGGAAATTACAGACCTGTAAGCCTGACTTCAATAGTGGGGAAACTACTTGAAGGTTTAATACGGAGTAATATTCAGGAATACCTAATGGAAAACAAAATTATTAGTAATAGTCAGCATGGATTTATGAAAGATAGATCATGCCAAACTAACCTTATTTGTTTCTTTTTTTCGATTTTGCAAAGGCTTTTGATACGGTTTCACACAAGAGGTTGGTGTACAAAATAAAGAAAATTGGACTCAGTAATAATATATGCACCTGGATTGAAAACTGGTTAAAGGACAGACAACAGAGGGATGTCACAAATGGAACTTTTTCAGGTTGGGCTAAAGTCGTGAGTGGAGTACCTCAAGGATCGGTACTGGGACCCCTGCTTTTTAACTTGTTTATTAATGGCCTTGAGGTTGGGATCGAGAGCAAAGTCTCCATCTTTGCTGATGATACTAAATTGTGTAAGGTAATAGAATCAGAGCAGGATGTAATTTCTCTTCAGAAGGACTTGGAGACTGGAAACGTGGGCAGGTAAATGGCAGATAGGGTTTAATACAGATAAATGTAAGATTATGCATTTGGGATACAAGAATAAAAAGGCGACTTACAAATTAAATGGAGATATATTGGGGGAATCCTTGATGGAGAAGGATTTAGGAGTGCTTGTAGACAGCAGACATAGAAATAGTGCCCAAAGTCATGCAGTAGCTGCAAAGGCAAACAAGATCTTATCTTGCATCAAACGGGCAATGGATGGAAGGGAAGTAAACATAATTATACCCCTTTAAAAAGCATTAGTAAGACCACACCTTGAATATGGAGTACAATTTTGGTCACCAATCCTAAGAAAAGACATTATGGAACTAGAGAGTGTGCAGAGAAGAGCCACCAAATGAATAAAGGGGATGGACAATCTAACTTATGGGGAGACGCTAGCTAAATTAGATTTGTTTACATTAGAAAAGAGGCGTCTGAGGGGATATGATAACTTTATACAAATATATTCGGGGACAATACAAGGAGCTTTCAAAAGAACAATTCATCCCACGAGCAGTAAAAAGGACTCTGGGCCATCCCTTAAGGTTGGAGGAAAGGAGATTTCACCAGCAACAAAGAAAAGGGTTCTTTACAGTAAGGGCAGTTCAAATGTGAAATTCATTGCCCATGGAAACTGTGATGGCAGATACAATAGATTTGTTCAAAAAAAGGTTGGACATCTTTTCAGATGGGAAAGGTATACAGGGATATACAAAATAAGTATACATGGGAAGGATGTTGATCCAGGGATTAATCAGATTGCCAATTCTTGGAGTCAGGAAGGAATTTATTTTTCCCCTTATGAGATATCATTGGATGATATGTCACTGGGGATTTTGTTTGCCTTCCTCTGGATCAATAAGTATAGATATAGGATAAAGTAATCTGTTGTCTAAATTTAGCATAGGTTTAACTTGATGAACGTACGTCTTTTTTCAACCTCATCTACTATGTAACTATGTACACACAAATGTGTGTGTGTGTGTGTGTGTGTGTGTGTGTGTGTGTGTATGTATATATATATATATATATATATATATATATATATATATATACACACACACACACACACACACACACACACACACACACACACACACACACACATTTGTGTGTACAGTTACATAGTAGATGAAGTTGAAAAAAGACGTACGTTCATCAAGTTAAACCTATGCTAAATTTAGACAACAGATTACTTTATCCTATATTTATACTTATTGTGTGCATATATATACAGGCATACCCCGCATTAACGTACGCAATGGGACCGGAGCATGTATGTAAAGCGAAAATGTACTTAAAGTGAAGCACTACCTTTTTTCCACTTATTGATGTGTACTGTACTGTATCTCAATCGTCATATACGGGCATAACTGATGTAAATAATGCATTTGTAACAGGCTCTATAGTCTCCCCGCTTGCGCACAGCTTCGGTACAGGTAGGGAGACGGTATTGCTGTTTAGGACGTGCTGACAAGCTCATGCGTGAGCTGACGTTTGCCTATTGGCGACATGTACTTACTCGCGAGTGTACTTAAAGTGAGTGTCCTTAAAGCGGGGTATGTATATATATATTATATAATCAAAAAATAAATAGATGATACCGTTCTGTGGCTAACGAAATGCTTTTATTTGTGCGAGCTTTCGAGATACACTGATCTCTTTTTCCGGCTATGTTACAATGAATGAAGCAAGCAAAAGCTATACTATATATCATCTATTTATTTTTTGATTATTGAAGCTCGGCTAACACGGTACTGATACATACACACACACACACACACACACACACACACACACACACACACACACACACACACACACACACACACACACACACACACACTCCCACACACACACACACACACACACACACACACACACACACAATATCAAATAATCTGGAACACTCACAAATTCAAAAAATACAATTTAATGAAGTAACACAGGCATCAGGGGGTAATCACAGAAAAAAGAAGCAACGTTTCGGACCTTACAGTCCTTTCTCAAGCTCCCCCACATAATCTGACATACAATGTGAACATTTATAGGGCTGTCAAATCAGCATTTTGGCGCCAAACGTTCCCCACCCAGGTTCCTACGGTGGCTCATATTGGACAAAAAAAAACAAAACTTGCATGCAAACCCAAAACCACACTTGTAACTTAACATTCTAAAATAGAGGAGGAACACACAATGCTCAGCCCTAGGTGCAATAAATGTGTGTGAGGGGCAAACAGGACATCTAAACTGTGTGATATGAGTTAGATCAGGGGTGAGCAAACTTTTTATGCCGAGCCCCCCTTTTTATCCATGAAATTTCTCGGGCCCCCCTGCCTGATGTAATCAAAATCCCATGAAAAAAAACCCTTTATTAAACGGTATACAATGTAAATACAAATATGTCTAAGGCCGCGCATATAGTGCCCGCGACGTCACCCGTCGCCGCTAGCGAAAGTTGTATTTCGCTTTGCGGCGTGGGCGACCAGGCCATTGATTGGTTCAGGGGCTGTCATATGAGGCGACAGCCCCTTAAAAATCAAATATTGCCAGCTTCAAAAAATCGCGTCGCCACGTCACGCTTACTATAAGCGCACGCGGCGGCGCCAATGCATTTGTTTTCGGGCGACGTTGCGTCGCCGGCACTATAAGCGCAGCCTAAATACTTACATACTTCAACAGCTCGCTCTTGCAAAATTAGGCTGCGTCCACGCTGCCGCTGAGAGCGGTGACATCACCAACTCTCCAAGCGTGAGCACAGGGTGTCCTGCATAATTTTGCAAGCACGAGTGGGGAAGTGTTTACACTTTTTTTTATTATTTCTGTACATTCATAGTATGATTGATATATTGGCAGCCTACCCTCTCACTTGAAGAGGATCGCAGCGAAGCAGGTTGCCAGCGGAGGAGAGCAGGACCACAGCGCTATTGTAGGCAGACACCGGAGGGAGGGGCGTTTGACATCACAGCGCTGGGGCGTGCTCCTCCGCGTACCTCCGAATCACGTGGCCCCACCTGCACTATTCTATTTGGCCGCCCGCGCGCGCACATCTTTTTCGCCGGCACAACCAGGTTTTGCTGCACGCGCCCCGCCTAAATAATCTTGCGCCTGGGGCGTCCCCCCCTCAGTTTGTGCAACGCTGCATTCAATCACAACACCCACAACCAACACACACACTCAATCACAACACACACACACACACACACACAACACACACTCAAATCACAACCAACACAGCACACACTCAATCACTACACACACACAGTCACAACCAACACTCACATAATCACCACCAACACACACAACACTCAACCACAACACACACACACACAGACAACCAACAGGCACAGCACACACACACACACACACACACACACACACACACACACAACAGTCCATATATATACACACAAACACACACACACATACATACATATACACACACACATACACACAACACCCACTCAAATCACAACCAACACAGCACACACTCAATCACAACACACACACAGACAACCAACAGGCACACACACACACGCAAACACACACACAACAGTCCATATATATACACACACAAACACACATATATACACACACACATATATATACACACAAACAAACATACATATACACACACATACATACATATACACACACACATACATATACACACACACACATACACAACACCCACTCAAATCACAACCAACACAGCACACACTCAATTCTACATATACACACACATTTCTACATATACACACACATTTCTACATATACACACACATTTCTACATATACACACACACACACACATATACATACAAAACACACACACACATATACACACATACATATACACACACATACATATACACACACATTTCTACATATACACACATTTCTACACACACACACACACACACACACACACACACACACACACACACACACACACACACACACACACACACACACACACACACACACACACACACACACACACCTGGTGGGTAGGGGGAGAGAGTAACTAAACCTGCTCAGGTCCCCCCATGTGCTGCTGAAAACGGGCGGGTAAAAGACAGGAGGAGGAGAAGGGCTTGTCTGTGTGCAGGGAAAGCCCCGCAGCAAGGCCCCGCCCCCTCTGCAAGGCCCCGCCCCCTCTGCAAGACACAGCAGAGAACTGGAAGCAGCCTCTGCACGGAGCTTCTGGCCGCCCGCCCCCAGGTTTCTCCACACGCAGCCTGCGCCCCCCCTACATAATCTTGCGCCCCCCCGAGGGGGCGCGCCCCCCAGTTTGCGCACCGCTGAGTTAGATAGCTAAAGGAACAACAGGGCTGTATCTATTAAGCCCATGCACATGCGCACTATCATAGGGCTGGATCGAAACAATTGCTGGCTATTCAACTTCTATTTACTCCAAAAGACCTGTGGGGGACATTACCGTACTGCATATAGAGCCAGCTACTCTTCCTTACCCGATCTGCTGTCACTTAATCCACTGTTCCCTTCAGATGCGATTCTTATTCCAGTGCTAAAAACCTCAAGCACACAGTCACATGTGCGGATGCGCACAAAACGGGACCAGACTGAAGCCGATCCTAGCCCTCCTCAAATGCACAACCCCTAAAGCCTCAATCTCTAAGACAATGGCATGTATATTAAATGGACACATAAGGGAAAGCTATGCATTTTATCCATACAAGGACAATCCATGTATATAACACCAGGGACCACTATGTATCAATATCTATGGCTGTAATACCATGAAAATAGTATGCTGAACCAAACCAACTAAATCCAAATACCTCATGAAGCATTATTGTGTATACTATAATCTATTAGTACAGGATGTATCCTTGCTGTATATAACCTAATGATGACTAACATAAATCATGCCCAGCAACATAGTGAAGGTCCAAGTGTCGAGCCCCCGTGATATACTTTGCTGTGACGCCCGACAACACATGGTCTGAAAAAACAGAGAATATACAGTACAATATAATAAGTTAATATCCCCATGTGTCCATATTGCCTGTCTGGTCAACTGAGATCCAAATTGACGTCCAAATGACCCAAAACGGTAAGAACCCATGTGTCTAAGAATAAAAACAATATTAAAAAGCCGGATAGAGACCCAGATCTGAAATATTCCAAATACCCAAAATTTGGATGTGTATGGAAGTATAAAGGTATAGAGGACTCACGATGGAACAAAAAGAGTCAGAGGTCTGTGATGTCATAAAATAATAAACAGGTACAGGTACAGATACAAAGTGCATCATCAGTCAACCATAACCAGGCTGGATCCAATGTTAAAGAGGGAATCTTCAATAATAACATCCACATACTACTAGGCTTTACGGACTATCGGAGGTGGCCCCACACCAACCGTCCACAACTTCCCAAGGGCAACAAGCTGTGGTATGTCTAACGTGACAGTCATAGTGGAAGAATATGTTAATGTGCTATTCTGTATCAGTGGGAGGCCTCTGAAGTTGGTGCCCAAGGATCTAAATTGTGACGACAACAAACTGGTTTGAGTGATGGGTGAATTATAGCACCCATTCCTCGACCCCGTACGTCGTGCACAAAGATATACACCGAGACAGAACAGTGGACTGGTCACGCTATATTAGCGAGATCATACTCCCTGTTCAAACCCCGTGGATGTAGTGTGCCCAATTCCCGAATCCTGAAGGCCTCCCTTTTCCTGAGTGCACGTACTCTGTTTCCACCACGTCGTGGTTTGGCCACCACTTCTATGATCTGAAACCGCAAATGGCTCACATTGTGCCCCGCTTGTACGAAGTATGAGGACACGGGTTGGTCCAGCACTTTACATCTAATGGTAGATTTGTGCTGACTAATCCGTTCTTTAACTTTGCAGTGATTTATATCTGTAACAGGGGACTTATCCCTGTTCACAAATGTGCCTCTAATCCAGCAGTGTGGTGGTTAACGGCTGGTAGCAAATTAACTAACACCACCTGCCTGATTAGAGGTGGTAGAAAAAGCCTGCCTTTGAGACAGGAAGTGACTTCTTAGCTCTGACTGAGAGCTGACCTTTGGAGCTGACCGGTCTTGAGCTCTGCACGGAAGAGCTGATTTCAAGACACAGGGAAAACTACTACACCTGAAGCTGAACCAGGAAGTGAGATTTTCCCTCCAAGAAACAGATAAGACTTTTATTCTTAAGAGACTGCTTACATCTGCTTATTTTCATGCTATATGTTTTGGGGCTGCGAGACATGCTTAACTAATGCAGATGTGAACTAATTGCATAGGATTTCACTAGAAATACTCCCAAGTGAATGGAAGCTTTGTTCCCCCCCTGTGTTTGGATAATTTCCTGATGAAAAGGAACAGGCACAATAAAGCCTATTATAATTTCACATTATAAAGTCTCCTAATTGTGTACCTCTATGAACGTCCGTCTACAATATCCTTCATAGGTTTAGCCAAAATAACAAGAGTTGGATCTAGCGGGATTTTGATATCAGTCACCTCTTTTATTCGTTTCAAAATCATCCTCCAATACAGCTCCATTGCTGGGCAGAACCACTAAACATGTGCCAAATCTCCTAATTATCCACAGCCCCTCCAACATCTATCTGAAGTCCCCGGAAACATCTGTTTTAATCTTTGGGGGGTGTAGTACCATCGTAACAAAATGTTATATATATTCTCTTTTGTTGCCGAACATATAGAGGTTTTGCCCGCATTATCCCAAATATCCTCCCAGTCCTCCCATGTTATTTCAGTCTGGAAATCCAGGGCCCGCTGGTCCATATATTTATAGTTTGGGGTATCTTTCGTAAGGGTTAGCCCCTGGTACAGGGATGATATCAACCTCTTTGGTATTTTTTTTGTTTTACATAGATCCTCAAATCGTGAATATCTAGGAAATTCCACATCATGGAGGTCCTGGCACACAAAATGTCAAACTTGTATATCCCTAAATAGCTCAATTTGAGGCAGACCATACTTTCTCATCACTTCCTCAAAAGACATTAGTTTATCCTTTTCTAATAAATCTCCCGTCTCCAGAATTCCTCTCTGTTTCCAGATCTCAAAACCCTGACCCTGAAGGCCCGGGATAAACCCCGGATTACCGAACAGGGTGTGAGCCTAGAAGGGATCGATTCAACCTTATATTTCTTTTTTGCCATCCGCCATATTTTCAGTGAAAATCCAAATATTGTCTGTTCTGACTGCTTCCTAGCTCCCATCCAATCGGGTCCTTTAGCGAGCTCTCCAGGTCTACCCAGTCATAGACTCCTCTCGGGGAATGCCAGTTAAGGAATTGTTTTATATGGGAGGCAATATAATATTTTAGGATATTTGGGACAACCAGACCACCTCCTTCCTTGGCGTCCAACATAATTGACCCAGCTATCCTTGGTTGTTTATGTTTCCAAATAAACTGCATAATTCGATTCTGAATTTCTTTTATATTTGAGTGCGGGACAGCTACCGGTAATGTCTGGAAATAGTACAAAAGTCTATGGAGAATATTCATCTTAACTGCGGTTATACGCACTATCCAGGATATACAATAAGAATTCCAGACTTGTAAATCTTTTTTAATTTTGGAAAATAGATCAGGGTAATTATATTTATATATGAGTTATAGTCTCTGGCGAGATAAATTCCTAAATATTTCAAATGTGTCTCTTTCCATTTATAATCAAAATGTCGTTTAAGCACTTCAACCTCCTTTTCCATTAGCGTCAAATTTAAAGCTTCTGATTTTCCCATATTTATTTTATACCCGGAGAGCTCACCAAATCCCCGAAGTATAGACTGCAAATTTGGGAGCAATGTCAATGGGTTAGCTATAGTAAAAATAATCTGCAAACAACGATATTTTATAACACTCATCTTTTATTTTGATCCCTTGTATATTTGGAGAGGCTCTGATAATGGCCGCTAGAGGTTCAATTGTCAGAGCGAAAAGAAGAGGGGAGAGGGGGCACCCCTGCCTAGTCCCATTCTTAATTTTTATTAGGTTCCCCTCCTGGCATCTTCAGTGTAGCTGTTAGCGACTGGTAGAGAGCACGGACTCCTTGCAGAAAGACTCCGGAGAATCTGAATGCCTCTAATGGCTTATCTAGAAAATCCCACCTTATCCTATCAAAAGCTTTCTCCGCATCTACAGTAGACTCAACAGCATAGCTTTCGATCTGGATTTATGCATTTGATCAATAACATTAATAATTTTTCTTGTATTATCTGACGCCTGGCGCTCGCTCACAAATCCAACCTGACCATAGTAAATTAATCTTGGGAGTATTGGATTTAGTCTGTTATCTAATATTTTGCTATCATTTTTCAAATCCGTGTAAAGTAGTGAAATTGGCTTGTAGCTACCACAACATAGAGGATCATTTCCCTTCTTAGGGATCACCACTATATTGGCCTTTGTCATCTGTGGAGGAATTTGTTTTCCGCTCAGAAAATCATTATATAACAAACATATAAGGTCCTAAAATTCCTATAAAATTTTTATAGTAAAGATTTGAGAACCCATCTGGGCCTGGAGCTTTCGATGGCTTCAGAGAGCCGCCGCTTATCCTAATTCTACCGGAGTTATTTTTTGTGTTTAGACTCTTAAGATCTTCTTCTGTCAATTTCGGGAGAGGGCACAATCTCTCAGACAGTCCTCCATCTGGTTCAAACTCGGGATTTTAGCATTTGGGGTTGAATTATCTAGATCATAGATCTGTATAAAATTTGGCGAATTCCTCCGCTATTTTTAACGGGTTGTAGGTCACTCCCCCATTTTTCATTCTAATAGCGGAATCGAGGCCCTCAACTTAATCCCTCTGAGTTTGTTTGCTAATAGAAAAATCTGCCTTATCACCCATATCGTAATACATCTGCTTAGTCCACTTAAGGGCCTTCTCTACATCCTCCAGTTGTACTCTCAAATTCCTCCCTTGCCCGATTCAGAATGTTAAATACTTTCCTCAACGGGTTTTTTTTATGTAAGCTTTCTAACTTTATAATTTTCCCCGTTAAATATTTTTGTCTTTCCATTTTTATTCTCTTTCTGTACAATGCTATTGAGATAATTTTTCCTCTAATAGTGGCCTTATGTGCCTCCCACAAAATCGCTGATGATTCTACAGACCCTTTGTTTGACTGAAAATAGCTTTTAAAGTGAATCTCCAATTTGTGCGCTAATCTCTGGGTAATTTAGTAAAGAGTCATTCATCCTCCAGACTGAGACTGAGGTTTTAGCAAACGGTGGATCGAACAGAATAGCAACCGGGGCATGGTCCGACCAAGTGATAGGGCCTATTTCTGCATGGGCCAACACTTCTAGAATATTTGGAGATACAAAAATATTATCGATTCTAGAATACGAATCATGTGGGGGAGAGTAGAAAGAATAATCTCTCTGTCCTTTATGTGGGCTACGCCAGGCGTCTAACAGACCAAATTCTTTAATTAGCATTCTAAATGTATTTGCTATACTATAAATCATTGTAGAGTGTGAATGCCCTAGTTGTGTGGATTTGTCCACATCCGGGTCTGGGACCATATTAAAATCACCTCTTACAATATATAGCTGTTCTTGATTATCTCCCATTGATTCCAGCGTTTCCCTTAAAAAAAAAATCACTGTGTCCCTCGTTAGGCGCGTATATATTAAACAATATAATATGTTAGCCTGAGAGAAGGCCATGGACCACTAGTGATCTCCCTCCCAGATCTCTCTTGACCTCTAGTGTCTGAAACGGGATACCCTGTTTTATCAGAATTGCTACTCCCCTTTTCTTACTAGTGAAAGACGAGTAGAATACAGTAGGGTAAGATCTGCTAAAAGTATTTGGGGGTTCTTGGGAATCAAAAGGTGTCTCTTGCAGGAAAACAATATCCACTTTCAACTTTCTAAATTCTTTTAGAGACAGTCTACGTTTACTATTACTATTACTATTACTATTACTATTACTATTAAGGCCTTTAACATTCAGGGATACTAACTTCAATGGCGTTTGATCATTTCCAATATCGTATCTCTCTCTCATGTGAAAGTTATGAACAAGAAACTTTAATGGTTGTAGGGGACAGAAAGGAATAAAAAAACAAATAAAAGGGGACTTTCCCCCTCCAAAAACATGGGGAAAAGCCAAAACAACAAAAATGAACCTATAAGATAAGACGAGTGAAACCAGCCACTCATCCCAAATTTGCGGCCAGACCATACGTGGTCTGGCCTGGTGGGCATATGGCCCTACTGGGGACGACCCGACGTCGGGTATGCAGAGCTTCCAAAGATCCTGCACACTCCGCCTCTGACTGCTCTATCTTCCCCACTACTTAATTAGAATGTTTACATAGAGAGGGGAAGGGAAAAAAAGGGAGAAAAATTCTAAGAAAAACACATCAATTCCTAACATCCGTGAGACAAATAAACACATAAAGATTTTCTTCCGTATTAATATATACTTATAGAGACAGACTTCCTGGCTAGAATTATAAAAATATAAGTATAAAACCCCGGATTCTAATTTTATCTTTAAATGTTCAGTATCTGTTGGCATCAATATTGTCTGAGTAGCAAATTGTTCTTGGTTTCTCATTGAAGCTAAATGACGATTGTGTCTGTAACTAAGCAAGAAAAAGAAAACATAGCTCTGCTAAATCCTTGGGCCAGGGCTCCCTCACCCATCGACGGTATTCTCACTCCGTGTTTCTACCGGTTTCTTCCGTCGAGCGGTTTTAGCAGACCTGCCTCCGAGATAGAGACAGTTGACTCCAAACCATGTATTGAACAGTACCTGTAATAAATTGAATAAAATACAGAGGGAGACTGGGAAGGAAACAAAGAAAAGGAAAGCGAAAACAAATATAACTGCACATCTGAGATTTTTCTCTGGATTGCCGTTGGTTGTCAACCCACCGATCAGGAAGATGGCCACAGTCTCGCCGTGGGATAATCAAGACCACCGACAGACTTGTATCTTTTATTGCCCAGCAACCACGCCCTCAGCCGATCGATAGTCATCCACTTTCTCTTCTGTGGGTCTTTGGAGCTGACCGAGCCTTGCCTGTGAGGCAGGTCCAGTGCCTATAGAAAAGACGCCGATTCCTCGGGATACCGGAGGGAGGCCTGTCTACCTCTGTGGTCTACCACCAGACGAAACGGGAAGTCCCACCAGTAATGAATTCCCTTCTCATGAAGCACCGCCGTCACCGGGCGCAGCTCTCTCCTCCTCTCAATTGTCATTCTGGAAAGATCTTGAAAAATCTGGATGGCGCTGTTTTCAAATTCATTTGAGCCACTATTTCTGCAGCCTTTTATGATCCTTTCTTTGGTTGCATATTGGTGGAGCCTTATGACTACATCTCTACTTATTTTGGGATCATCGAATCTTGGTCCTAAGGCTCAATGAGCTCAATCCATCAGGAGGACACCGTCTTGTAACTGGGGATCAATTGACGTGAAATATCTCTTGGAGGTATGGCTGGAGGGTTTCTGCGGAGACCGACTCAGGGACATGGTGGATTAGTAAATTCTGCCTACTCGCCCTGTTCTCTAAATCGTCTATACCATCCCTCATAGATCTCATCTCTTCGTTGTCGTCAGAATTTACTTGATTTTGTAAAGAGGTGTTAATTTTATCTTCAAGTTCCGTAGTTCTTTTCGCCAATAAAGAAACTTCTGCTTTAAATTCTTTTACCGCTCTATCCAGCGTTGACTGAAAGTTCACTTGCATTTCTGAAAGCGTTAACTGGAAGTCCGCTTGCATTTCTTTTAACATATTCTGGTGGTCTTGTTTGTTGATTACTATGCCTCCTGCCATACCCTGATCCCTGTCACAGGCAGCTCTCCCCGACTCATCCCCTGCTGCAGCTATTTCTGCAGAGTTTCTTAGGGTGGCCTTTCTATCTGAAAAGTCCCCTTCAGTCTCTCACCTTCTGTTGTTGAGGCTGCGCGCTCCTCTCAGCGCCATCTTTAGGTTTTCTCCTCTCCGCCGGCGGTCCGTGAGAGATCCGGTGTCCCCGGCTTCAGGGTCTTGCGTGACGTCATCACTGGGGGTTACCCCGGCCGGCGCGGAGTCTTACGGAGCCGATCGGGTCGCAATCAGGGGTTTAATTTGTTTTCTATTGGCGGAGTGCATTGAGCTCCCCTAGTTCGCGTGCATCCACATTTACGTCGCATGCGCGCCCCCTCTGACAGTTTTCTACATTTTTTTTTATTCCTTTAATATATTGGATTCCAGCATAAAGAGAAATAATAGTTTCATATATTTAGGGTACTAACAATAAAATGGACATAGTGCTTTACAACAGTGTAAGAAAATAGGCAGAATTAGTGGACCAATGGA
The DNA here is from genome assembly GCF_040206685.1 of Ascaphus truei. Taxonomy (NCBI): domain Eukaryota; kingdom Metazoa; phylum Chordata; class Amphibia; order Anura; family Ascaphidae; genus Ascaphus; species Ascaphus truei. Next base: position 122,257,995 of record NC_134484.1, read on the forward strand.
CCGTACCGACAATAAACTTTAATTTACCCATGTATAATGAGCATAGTAAACAGTTTTGTATTTATATTAATGTACTAACGTAGTGCTGCTTCCCCTCCCCCGCCCCCCTCTGGGAGATCTTGCTTGTTACCTGTGAGGGTCAAGGAGATGCGGAGGGTCCGCGAGGGTAAGGGGAAACAGGACAGGCTTTTGGTGATCCTTCAGGTTCTGTCCGTGGTGTCAGCGCCTCCTGTCACAGCGAGTTCCAGCATTGCTGGGGACAGTCCACACTATGACAGTCTTCTCTCATATTTCAACCCAATAGACTGTTACTTACAGTAGGCAGAAGTATATAAAAAGGATTCTTTATTGGAGCAGCCACTTCAGTTGGTATTACAGCGCATGAATCATATTTTAGGATGGGTCCTAGACCTCTGGATGGTGCTGGTCTTGCAGCAATACTGAGGCCTTGTGCTCTGCACAGATCTTGGGCTGCACTCAGCTCCAGGAGGACCTGAAGGCATGTCTTAACCCCAGCAGGGGCTGAGCTGGACTACAGTCTCAACCCTAAGATGGGGAGAGCTCAACTGATTATAATTTGGACACTTCCTCCCTAAGGCACAGAGGGGGAGGGCACAGAGTCTGCACCATGATTGGCTTTACACAGACTCAGTTCACCTCCACTCCTGTCACTCAGAGAGGCAGAATGAGGAGGGGTAAACCCACAGGATAGCCTGTCACTGTCTGTAGCTACTAGAGCTTATGTGACAGGGAGGCAGAAAGATAGCCAGGACCAGCCATGGCTATACTAAATATGGCTCTGCAATCAGTTGTTTTATTAATGTAAGCAAATTTGCCGTATACAACACTTTACAAGTGTTCTAACAATAATGTGGAGTCTACAGTATGTTCCTTGTGAATAATCTTACAAGCAAAACGCCATAATTATAAAACAGGAACATTTTGCTTTTTTTCTGAGATGACAGTTCGTCTTTATTATTACATTAATTTATTGTGCAAAATGTTATTGCAATATGTTTTTTGAACATATGCCTCCGTTATTTATACATTGTATAGCCGTTGTAATACCTCTAGATTTGCTGCAGGATTTTATATTCCTTTTCTGGCAATAAATATGCTTTGAGACCACAAACATCTCCTTTTTAGATCTTGTTAATTCCTTGTAAAACAATACAACATAATTTTGTATATGTAATATTTTTACACAACGTTTTTCTTTTGTCTTCTTGATGTATGCTCTTATAAAATGGGCTTTTTGGAAAAGCAGTGCTGTGTGAGCAGTCTAGTTTTCATAAACGTGCAGTTCCTCCTACTTGTTCCCTACCCTCTATTATTTTCTTTCTTAAATGAATAGGATGCAGAAATGCACTGATCTCCGTTAGGGACATATGAGGACTAGGAGGTCTCGGCATCCGCAGCACTTATCTCCCTTACCTCCTGCTGCTGCCGTAAGACTTCCTCCTCGCCGGCGCCAGCCATCTTCCGTTGCCCTGGGGTGTCCCCGCCGTCTCCGGCGGCCTGCCTCTGCTCCGCAGTATCTTCCTTCTCACGTGGCTGCCATTAGTCCCGGGCGTACGCATGGACAGCGCGCGCCGGGTGAAGATAATTTATTCACTGCACTAGCAGTGAAACCACGGCCCTAACTAACGTTCAGGCTATTTCCCCAGACCAAACTTGCTCACCTGCCTGCCAATCAAGGGGACCTATTCAGGTCAGCTCCACGCACTCCTCCAGGCCTGCCCCCGCTCCCGATTGGTCAGCAGCACTATATATTGCCTGTCTTGCCACTCTCTCATTGCTCGACATAGTCTCCACTACGGATGTCTACTCTGGCACTTTCTCCCTCTGTTTATTCAGGTCACGACCCGGCTTGGCGGATAGCACTCTCTGGCTCTGGACCCCGGCTCTCAGCTGACCACGCTGCTTCCTACGCCCCTCGACCTCTGCTTGGACATCGACCTCCCGGAACTCTCCCCTCCCTGACCTTGGCTAATGGCAACGACTACGGCTCTTCTTTACCGGAACCGGCAAGTATTGCTACAGCTATTACCACCTGGCCTGGCAACGCCTAAAACACCACACTCCGGACAGGCTCCTTTTGCTGCGGGTGCGTGCACATATACGTCCCCACCTCAGTATAAGGGACGGGTCTGGTCTGCGGGCAGCACCGGCGTAACAGGACAGCCCCTGATTGCCAAGACACTGACCACTAAACGGTAGTGGCCGATACAGCTCCCATCTTAGGAAGCAAAATGAAAGTTTAATCACCCCCGTCTCGTGGGCGATTAGGAAGCCTTGACTTCTCTGGCGGCTTATTTCCCGGTATGTATGTTAAACACCAGTTTCTTTTAAGGGTGCAAAATGTTAAAAGTGCAAAAGCGAAGGATGAATGTGCAGGTAACCCTGTAATCCAATGTGAAATAAGATAGAAATACAGTGCTACGTTTCAGGCTGTTTTATGATTGATTGAGTTATCATCTTGATTTCAGGCTAAAAAAATCATATGGGTGCTTCTAGATTTTGGTCTTTGAGCCAGAGCTGGTGTTCATGACTCCAGAAAGCAAGTAAAAAGGACAGAAATCACCAGTTCTTTACAGATGTCTCACGCAGGTTCTAACGTTTGTCACGTCCCTAATACATCACACAAGGCTTACACTACATACAGGGTATGGAATGTTTAACATACAAACTCTCTCAAAGTCAGGGGTGGCTAACTCCAATCCTCAAGGGACACACACACGTCAGGTTTTCGGGATATCCCTGCTTCAGCACAGGTGGCTCAATCAGTGAGCCACCTGTGCTGAACCAGGGATATTCTGAAAACCTGACTTGTGGGTGGTGGCCCTTGAGGACTGGAGTTGGCCACCCCTGCTCTAAGTAATCATTTCCTAAAGCTTTTGCCTGCTGCATTACATGGTTACATTTGGGTTGAAGATGTACAGATTATAGAAGACAAGCAAGAAAGCAAGATCAAAGGAGGAAGGATTTACTGCAATAATTAACCAAATCCATGCAATGTGTGCAGTATAAATATAGAAGGTTAAAAAAGGTCAGTACAGGATATTTTTTATCACATCTTCATCATTCTCGCTTATAGATCTGTGATTCAACACAATAGATATTAAACGTAAAAATAAAGAATATATATATATATATATATATATATATATATAAAGAATATATATATATATATATAATAAATATATATATATATATATATATATATATATATAAAATCAAAAAATAAATAGATGATACCGTTCTGTGGCTAACGAAATGCTTTTATTTGTGCGAGTTTTCGAGATACACTGATCTCTTCTTCCGGCGATGTTACAATGAATGAAGCAAGCAAAGGGTATACTTAAAAACAGTGTCTCTTGGAATGTTATCTGTGCTGTTCCTTCCCCCGGTGTGGATGTGATTATACACACATATATATATATTGTATTGTATGTCTTAATTTATATAGTGCCATTAATGTACATAGCGCTTCACAGTAGTAATACATGTGGTAATCAAATAAATAACAGATAATATAAAGAACAGATCATGGGAATAAGTGCTTTAGACATAAAAGCAACATTAAGGAAGAGGAGTCCCTGCCCCGAGGAGCTTACAGTCTAATTGGTAGGTAGGTAGAACGTACAGAGACAGTAGGAGGGAGTTCTGGTAAGTGCGTCTGCAGGGGGCCAAGCTTTATGTATCATGTGTTCAGAATATCCACAGTGCTATTCATATGCTTCTTTAAGCAAGTGTGTCTTAAGGCGGGTCTTAAAGGTGGATAGAGAGGGTGCTAGTCGGGTACTGAGGGGGAAGGGCATTCCAGAGGTGTGGGGCAGTCAGTGAAAAAGGTTTAAGGCGGGAGAGGGCTTTAGATACAAAGGGGGTAGAAAGAAGACATCCTTGAGAAGAACGCAAGAGTCTGGATGGTGCATAACGAGAAATTAGGGCTGAGATGTAAGGAGGGGCAAAAGAGTGTAAAGCTTTAAAAGTGAGGAGAAGAATGGAGTGTGAGATGCGGGATTTGATCGGAAGCCAGGAGAGGGATTTCATGAGGGGAGATGCTGAGACAGATCTAGGAAAGAGTAGAGTGATTCTGGCAGCAGCATTTAGGATAGATTGTAGGGGAGACAGGTGAGAGGCAGGAAGGCCGGACCGCAGGAGGTTACAATAATCAAGACGGGAGAGAATGAGGGCCTGAGTCAGAGTTTTAGCAGTCGAGCAACAGAGGAAAGGGCATATCTTTGATATATATATATATATATATATATATATATATATATATATATATATATATATATATATATATATATATATATATATATATATATATATATAGAAAAAAAGAACAAGAAAGAAACAGGCGCACACCTAGTGCATTACCACAATAAAAATGTATTGGATGAACATAAAATCTAACAAATGGCCACTCACAAGAATACAGCAAATAAAAGCGTGTATGAGATAGGCTCTCATGTGCCTTGCAGCTCATTCACCAGCGTCCGTCCGCAAACAGTGGCGTCGTCACGTGGATCAGCTTCGTGAACCGGAACCGGAAGAGGGGTCTTTCACCTTCAGTGCTCCATCACATTGGTCCCTCCGGGAAACAGGCACCTCAGATGTACAAATGTATAAGGTAGCAAGCCGGGAGATCAGCACACGGGAGCCAAAAGTTCTCAGTCAACCTGCATCAGTGTTTGTGGGCAAATGGCGGCCGGACTCTAGCCACGCCCTACGCGTTTCGTCATCAAATGACGACTTCTTTGATGACGAAACGCGTAGGGCGTGGCTAGAGTCCGGCCGCCATTTGCCCACAAACACTGATGCAGGTTGACTGAGAACTTTTGGCTCCCGTGTGCTGATCTCACGGCTTGCTACCTTATACATTTGTACATCTGAGGTGCCTGTTTCCCAGAGGGACCAATGTGATGGAGCACTGAAGGTGAAAGACCCCTCTTCCGGTTCCGGTTCACGAAGCTGATCCACGTGACGACGCCACTGATTGCGGACGGACGCTGGTGAATGAGCTGCAAGGCACATGAGAGCCTCTCTCATACACGCTTTTATTTGCTGTATTCTTGTGAGTGGCCATTTGTTAGATTTTATGTTCATCCAATACATTTTTATTGTGGTAATGCACTAGGTGTGCGCCTGTTTCTTTCTTGTTCTTTTTTTCCAGATATCACTAGGGACTGGTGATCCCTTTGAAACGGGCTGCAAGAAACCAAGGACATTTCCACTGGAACAGGACTTTATGTATTGAAGGTTTTTTATTATATATTTTTATCTTTTGACAATTTTCTATATATTTTTTATTAATAAATACATTTTTTAGATTTTTTCCTTTAGGGTTTTTTGTCAGAAGATTGCATTGCTATTTGTAGTTTTTAAAAGTTCTATCATAGTGTATTAGCCCTATCTAGCTGCCCCTTCAAGCCTATCCAATTAGCTATTGTCACTCCTACTAATATTTATAATTAACTGGATATTTAGCGGCGCTACTTCATATTGTTTTCTTGATATATATATATATATATATATATATATATATATATATATATATATATATATATATGTAGTGGTATCAGTACCGTGTTAGCCGAGCTTCAATAATCAAAAAAAATAAATAGATGATACCGTTCTGTGGCTAATGAAATGCTTTTATTTGTGCGAGCTCTCGAGATACACTGATCTCTTCTTCCGGCGATATTACACTGATCTCGTCTTCCGGCGATGTAACATCGCCGGAAGAAGAGATCAGTGTATCTCGAGAGCTCGCACAAATAAAAGCATTTCGTTAGCCACAGAACGGTATCATCTATTTGTTTTTTTGATTATATATATATATATATATATATATAAACAAAACAGGCAAAAAATGAAGTAGCGCCTCTATAATATCCTGACTAAAGTGAATTCTAAAAGAACCAATTGCTAATCATGGAAGCGTTTAGTGGGGCGGCTAGATATTAGCTGATACACTATGATAAGACAATTAATACAATATATAATGCAATTACTAAACAATTTATCCCTAGAAAAAGTACATTTATAAAATTCAAAAATATTTAAAAAAGTAAAAAATGAAAAAAAGTACCAAAAATTGAAAAAGAAAAAATATAAAAAATGAAAAAACCTTCAATACACAAAGTCCTGTTCCAATGGCAATAACACCAGGTTCCTGCAGCCCGCTTCAAAGGGATCACCAGTCCCTAATCATATCTGGAAAAAAGGAAAGAGAAAGAAACAGGCACAGACCTAGTGCATTACCATAATAAAAATTGTATTAAAGGAACATAAAATCTATCAAATGCCCACTCACAAAAGTACAGCAATCAATAGCATGTATGAGATAGGCTCTCATGTGCCAACAGCTCGATCATCAGCGTCCGGCTCAGGTCAATGGCGCCGTCACGTGACCTTCCTTCGTGCAGCCGAAACCGGAAACGGAACACCTCGCATTAAGTGTTCAGCGAGAGAGGTCCCTCCAGGGGAAGAAGTCATCATCGATGACGAAACGCGTAGGGCGTGGTTAGATTGCGGCCGCCATTTGCCCACGAACATTGTTGCTGCTTGCAGTCAGAATTTGGCTCTTGTGTGTGTTTTCACGGCCGTTCTACAACTATACAAAGGACTTTCAAGGCATTGTTCCCTGGAGGGACCTCTCTCGCTGAACACTGAATGTGAGGTGTTCCGTTTCCGGCTGCACGAAGGAGGGTCACGTGACGACGCCATTGACCTGAGCCGGACGCTGATGATCGAGCTGTTGGCACATGAGAGCCTATCTCATACATGCTATTGATTGCTGTACTTTGTGAGTGGGCATTTGATAGATTTTATGTTCCTTTAATACAATTTTTATTATGGTATTGCACTAGGTGTGCGCCTGTTTCTTTCTCTTTCCTTTTATATATATATATACATATATACATATATATACATATATACATATATATATATATACACACACACACACACACACACACACACACGTTTTACGTTATGGTGGGTGAAAAAGGCAACAAGAAACCTCCACTGTATTGCGTATAGTGTGTGTATATATATATGTGTGTGTGTGTGTGTGTATATATGTGTGTGTGCGCGTGTGCGTATATATATATATATATATGCAGTGTTCGACAAACCTATACATTTGCTCGCCCCGGGCGAGTGGATTTAACCCCCGGGCGAGTAAATATTGGCCCAAGCAGCACACGTTTGGTACTAGGTGGCGAGTAGATTTTTTTGTGTGGCGAGTAGATTTTTTGCTTTTTTGTCAACCACTGTATATATGTATGTATATATGTATATATGTATATATGTATATATGTATATATGTATATATATATATATATACACACACAAATACAACTGTATGCTCATCTGCATGTCTTAGGCAGGTCTGCAACCCCGCCTTTCCCCATCATCACCCAGCATCCAGCACTTCCACTGCAGCAAGGGATTCTGGGAAATGACATGCAAATGAGCACACAGTGTCACTTTTTGCCTCAAAAAACATTTTTAACATGGTTCCCTATAGGCCATCAAGGTCGAAACAGCTGTCTGTGGGTGGTTTTCTGGGTATGCACCTTAACCCTGGCTGTGCTCAAAGCTGTGACCATGCAGCAAGCTTAAGCCTATAGGGAACCATGTTAAAAATGTTTTTTGAGGCAAAAAGTGACACTGTGTGCTTATTTGCATGTCATTTCCCAGAATCCCTTGCTGCAGTGAAAGTGCTGTATGCTGGGTGATGATGGGGAAAGGCGGGGTTGCAGAACTGCCTAAGACATGCAGATGAACATACAGTTGTATTTGCATATTTGCTTTCTATATATATATATATATATATAATAATATGAATGGAATATTTTTGCAGGCACAATGGAAATCTTAACGGGACTGACAGATAAAAAAGCAGTTAAAAATAATGACGACCCGACACTACAGAAAATATGTTCTCATTCTCGGGGACAAAAAGTACTGCCTTGCACAAATCTCTTTCTGTTTGTCATTTTCTATGCTGTAATAATTCTCTGTCATTATTTAGGATAAGGAATTTGCTCTCATTCAATAACTATGTGATGCTATGTTTATATTACATTTACGCAAGAATAAAACGAAACCCACATTATATACTGTGAAGTCTGCAGCTTGAGTGGTTGCACAGCAGGACCTCTTACACTTTGCTCATGTTTATAAAGAAGTATTTCCCTCCTACCGAAGCACGTTTATTTCAGCTCCACGGACCCCTGCTTCCCGAGATACTTAAAGGGGCTGCCGGCATCAAATGCAGATTTATAGGTCACTTGGCCCATAGGAAGCAGTGAGGGATGAGGTTGCTAAATTGGGTTCCCTACACCCAAAGAAAAGGCAGGCGCTCCCACACTGATATTATAATATTAAAGTGGATAATTAGATGTAGGTGAAAGAAACTGGGTATACGATCCTCAAAACCTCTGATGAGGACTTGTTTACAAAACTCCTCTAGTTCCAACGTTACACCTCCAGATTCCAGAAGGAGCAGGATCACCCCAGAATAGAGAAAAACACAATATAGTGCACACTGTGTATAAAAATGCTGAAGATATGACACTAAGCTTGGCCCATATGCCAGCCCACTTACTAGAGATAAAATCAAATAAAAATCAGCATTTTTATACACAGTGTGCACTATATTGTGTATTTCTCTATTCTGGGGTGATCCTGCTCCTTCTGGAAATTGGGCACCCTGCCATGGGATGCTACCCACGACCACTTCAGGGGAAGCAGGGGATCCCCAGAGGTGACATTAATGCGGTTTAGCTTCCAAGACCCGAACCCCCACCCCACCCCCCCCCCCCCTACTTCAACCCCCCGCCCCCTACTTCCCACCTAGGGTAAGGAACACTGTTTAAAAAATAAATAAATAAAAAAGCAAAAGACAATCCTATATAACTCAATTTGGCATGACACCTATAATAACGCCTACATCTTTATTTTACTTATCGTTCAAAACCTTTTTCTTTCAAAAGAGCGTAGTTGCATCCTGATTCACTCGCCATGTTTCATTATAATAACAACATTGCTACTTACGGAATATTCTATTTATAGATACTTTTCTTTAACCAATTAGTAAGTGCATTTAAACGTTGTATGTTTTCATGTACGGTTTACATTGTTAAAACACTATAACCTTGAAATCCCAGCAACAACAAAAAAAAAAACGACAAGTGATGGATTCAAAAGCAGATAAACCTGGCATTGAATATATCCTCTGATAGGCTTAGATAAAAGACAAACGTCAAAGCAATTATAAACGCATAGCCGGATGTACTCCCGCGGGGGAAGGAAGAAGCGGTGCACAAAACGGATGGAGGCTGGATCACGAAGCAAAAATTTATTTATCTACCATAGCAATACAATAAAAATCTTCCAGAAACTCTGACAAAGCACAAACTTCGCAAAACGCGTTAGAGTGTTCTCTACCGTTCCTGGAAGATGATTTTTATTGCATTGCTATGGTAGATTAATACATTTTTGCTTCGTGATCCAGCCTCCGTGTTTTGCGGCTGTGCACCGCTTCTTCCTTCCCCCGCGGGAGTACATCCGGCTACTTGCTTTCCTCTGATGCCAGGGACTCGTGGAAGCTTCCTGTGCAGGTCGCGAGTACCTAATTTCCTTATTCAAATCACAGCTTGTACTCCAGGTGATACTAGCCCCTAGCCCATTAGGATCTGCCCCTGCATCACAACCGTCAGTGGTTGACAAATCACCAAAAAATCTACTCGCCACACAAAAAAATCTACTCGCCACCTAGTACCAAACGTGTGCTGCTTGGGCCAATATTTACTCGCCCGGGGGTGAAAATCCACTCGCCCGGGGCGAGCAAATGTATAGGTTTGTCGAACACTGACAACCGTGAGTGCACCGACCGCTCCTTGGGGAACATCGTGGGACTTGTGCTTTTTCCTCAATAGGACTTATTCATATTGCATTCCAATTTATATGACCACACCACAAACCTCAGCTATCAACAGCTATTCTATTTCAACACAGCAAACATTTGCTTGGGTCAAAACATTTATTTTTGTCACCCACATCTATTGTTATCTTTTCTGATGCACGGACACTGGACTTTTGTTCTGGAATTCGCTACAATTATAAACACACACACTGCATCTTTTTAAATGCGTTTAAAAATCTGATTGTTCCAAACAAAGATCAAGTGTTAATCACAGAAGAATGAAATCACTAAATGCAGCCAACACCTTGAACCCAATATCTTTCTTCTGGATTTATACCTTTTTCTGTTCATCTGCTCCCGATATTCCTTTTGCTGGCTTTAAATGAAATTTCATGTCGGCTAACAAAATGGTCCTTCTCTCTTTTCAAGGCTGGTCTCCCCACAGATCCTGATATTTGAGCTTTAATGCACGACAGCCCTGAGCAGTGCATGCAAGGTGCAAGTGCTTACAGGTAGGATAACTTAGAAGTATGGAAAGAGCGTGGCACCACAGACTTGGTTTAAAGTGAAACCTTGACAAAGGCTCTATTATACAGTTAAAATGTGGGCATTTTACGGCTAAATAAAGTCTCTTTAAAATCCATTCCGTGGTGCCGCGCTCTAACCATATTTCTATGTTGCGCTGCTATAAGGGCTTTGCTGGGAAGCCTCCTTATAGCAGTGAGCCCCGGTGGCTGGAATCTTTATCTACTGATAAACAGAGTGTAAATCTTCTCTTACATACAGGTACGCCCATTGCTTCCTATTGAAAATGCTGAGAGCTGGTCTCCTCGTCAGACTCATTTGAATGGAGCTTACAGCTTCCCTAACAAGGAGACCGCTTCACAGCACATTATGTAGGAGTTTTCTTAAGGCTGCCTGCTGTATGCACCACTTGTCCAGAACTCAAACTCTCTTCCCGTTTGTCTCTATCAATCTCCTTCTCTTCCAATCGTCACGATCCATCTGACATCTCATCTTGTAAATACGCATTTCTCTAAACTGACTACACTACATATTGCTGATGGACTTACCCTAGGGTACAGAACAATGTGTGTCGATAACCATAATAATTATCTCACCGGTATGTATTCTATTGCTACACAGCATGCCGCACATGATATATATATATTATACACACGTGTGTGTGTGCATGTATGTTTATATATGTTTATGTGCACGTGTGTGTATATGTAATATGTCACCTATCACTTGTATTGCTAATTTTGCAAATATCATCTAATTATTTATAATATAGATTTGTTTTTCAAATGTAAACCAAAAATACAAAAATCAGCTTACTGTAGCAATGAGGCAAAAGCTAGAAAAAACGGCAAACATTTGCGTGGAAAAAAAAGAAATAATAATAAAAAATAAAAAAATGAAGGACAACGTAATATATTAAAAAAGCTCTAATTTAGTAAGGAGGACAGCATTTAAATTACTCGTTCTTCAAAACTTAATTAAGTATCAGGATATCAAGGTAGAGTTATATAAATAATTATATGCATTTCAGTACTGTATTAAAAGGGAAATTACAACATTTTAGACTTAAATACCATGCTGCTTGCACATAAGCAGGAATTACACTGGTCCTACCTGCTTTAGCGCCTTTTTGGTGTGCTGCTGGAAGGAAGACACAAGCTTGCTCTGCACCGTGGAGTTACTAAGGTTGGAGTCTCGGTTGGAAGACGCTTCTTCAATTACCTGCTTCAGGCAAACTGCATATAGAAAGGTTAAAAAAAAAAGTGGCTATTTGGTATTTCAAAACATAATGTTCGATTTTGTATAAGCAAACAATTCAAATTTCTTGAAGTGCCTTTGGAACTCCGACATTAACTTCAGCTTTTTTAAATCACAATTGTTAATAAATAAATAAAATTAAAAAAAGTTCTGTTTTATCTTTAAAATTAACGAGGAATCATTTCAATCCCGTTTTTGAGACACGGCGTATATATTAAAGAACGCAAGTCCCAAAAAATAAATCTTTAGCACACTCACTCCAAACTCCACCAATTATCAGCAGGTGACCTGTTTATTAAACAGACTTTTCCTAAATCACGTACAGTATCCCTAATTTTATGAAGGAACTCTGACCACGATTTGAGTTACGGGCAGAAATGACCATGTAGCATATTACGTGGTAGTAGAATCACGAGCAAACCTTTTCTATTCCTTTCGGAAATAGTATGACATTTACTTGTCACATTAATATAAACCAGTCTTGGTAACATAATCTATTGCAAAGTTTCTTATGTCCCAGGGGTGCCTAACCTTTTCCACCTTGCAGACCAATCCAATATCAATAATAGTTTGATTGAAGATCACATTTACAGTAACATATATATATATATATACACACATGTATACCCTAATCAGCTGTTAGTGGTTATATGAAATGTACAGACTAAGAAAGCTGCATGAAGTGAATTTTAAAAAGACTTCGAGGGACGGGTCAAGGGATCACAGAGTTAAGGCATAGGACACCGATTCTAAGTGCTACTGTATTTGTATCCTTTGCTTTCAAACAACGACTGCATCTAAGTCCAATTTCTCTACAATAAAGACCTTTTATCAATTCTTCCTTGTGGCTATAAGTGCTATACACGAAATCAAAATCTAAATAAGGCAATGATGAATTTATAGTGAAGAGGAGACACAAGGTATTTGTGCAGGTGCCAACAATGACGAGAGGGATAAGTGTTTACAGAATGATGGAGACGAATACATATAGTGTTTAAATTATGTTGTTTCTTTAGATGATCCATGGGGAGCGGGGGAGTGTGGGGGGGGGGGAGGGGCAATTTGAATGATATTGTCCCATTCTACCATAAATCCTCTCACATGAAGCCCTTTGCTGCCATAGGGGCAGCCAATGAAGGGTTTAGACATAATGGGCAAAGCATCTTCAAGCAGAAAGCTTGTCTTGGAATGAGCTCAGATCTTCCCCTGCATGGGGAAATGGCTTCACAAAATTTGTAAAAGGGACCAAAGTAGAGTGGCCCTTTACCTAGGTCCTGCTATATACCAACTGGATTACTGTGCCGGTCTGAGAATCACAGGCATGGTAACGTCACCACCCAATGACCCCCATCGAAGATTTGTCTCAGTAGCAAACTTAAAACACACAGAGAGAAAAAAGGACTTTGTGGCAAATCCCGTTGGCTCTCCCTTCCCATAAATTGTCTATGCCACGAATGACACTTTTTTGCTTGCTTTTGTTTGCCAAATGCACAGTTATTTTGCTATTTATTTCAGTATTTCTAGAATCAATGTCTGAGAGGATACACAAAGCGCAAGAACTCCTCCTATATGGTGAATATTCAATCTTGCAGGAGTGAGGTAATGTTGATGCTTAATTCTCAATATGCAAAAAGAGAAAAAGGAAGAAATATAGTGCAACACAGTTTAATATAGTAACAATGGTAGAACCAGGAGCTCGAATGCGCTCACATGCTCACGAATAAAAACAAGCAATTCGACCACTCTGGGTTCTGTATTATACGGTGCCGCTCGGTTGTGTAGTGAATACAGCCGCGTGTCCTCCCAACGCCCTCACTCCCGCGATCGGGATGGCGTCTGATGCCACGGATCCTCTCAGCCTATCAGCATCTGCTGCTGGAGCCTCTCAGATTCGGCAGAGAGGAAAGGTATGCAAACAGGTCAGCGGGGGACACCGTAGTTATTACGAACAGTAATCGGCACCAACTTCACAGGACTGCAACAGTGGTAATATCCACGGGGTGTAACGGGAACCCTACGTGTTTCATCCGGATGCAACCAGACTTCCTCAGGGGTGTATTCACTACACAACTGAGCGGCACCGTATACTACAGAACCCAGAGTGGTCGAATTGCTTGTTTTTATTCGTGAGCATGTGAGCGCATTCGAGCTCCTGGCTCTACCATTGTTACTATATTAAACTGTGTTGCACTATATTTCTTCCTTTTTCTCTTTTTGCATATTGAGAATTAAGCATCAACATTACCTGACTCCTGCAAGATTGAATAATCACCATATAGGAGGAGTTCTTGCGCTTTGTGTATCCTCTCCGACGTTATCTTGAGGGATTGCGAAATTCCTCACACCAGCAGCGTCACCCCTTGGTGATATCTATTTTATATATTTATGCATACATCCATAATTCACTGAATTCACATTGTTAATATATAATATATATTTGGGTTTGCGCTTAAAACTTTCTATCTCCCTAGAATCAATGCCTGATGGATTTTTAATGAACACAACAATAAAACACTTGCTTTATTAAAAGGGCTCTTGATTTATTGTTCACACAGAAACCTACTTTCAAGGTAAAATCATGAAAAAAATATATATGTGGTCCAAAATATTTGTTAACGAGCTCAGAGTGTTATTCTTTCTTTGTACTGATTTTTAAGTCTTGTCGTCATGTCTCTCTCAAACTTCAATTCTGCCCCTCATACTCTTATTTTGCTTTCTTCCACAGCCACTTTGGAAAACGAATGGAATGGCTCAGCTGCATAACGAATTAAATGGTCTGGTAAAGCGTGGTCCCTGGGTACTCGTGTATTCTGAGAAGCCACAAATTTCCAATACAAACCACCACTTATAACAATTGTTATTTCATCTCTTACAGGCTCATTTTAGCCGAAACTCCTCCCCTCGACTTCCTTGTGGAATTTCGGGTGAAAGACGCCCGATCTGCAGCTTTGGCAGATCTAGAATAAGCCCCTTACAGTCTAAGGACGCAGCTTCAATACATGCAAGACATCGCTGTCCATGGATGCAGCGGAAGTGCTGCAATCTCCTATGATAAACCCTTCCATCATGGGTGCCATCTTTTAGCCCAACCCCCCCTGTCCCCCATATATTGCCTACCTTCATTTTCTTCTCCGTTGCTGCTCGCCTCGGCCATTTCCGTTCCATCTAACTCTGACTCGCAGCCTATTTCCAATGATCCATCTGTGGGACAAGTAGATTCTTCTCTCTGCAGGAAGATAGAAGAGATATACAAAGGATAGCAATGCAAACCTACAGGGCAACAAACAGAACTGCCACCTGAACGCCTTACAGCTATAAGGAAGATTATCCACATACTTTTTATAGATTACAACGTATTTGAAATCTCCTTGCTTTAAGCCTAAATGTAAATGTTTCACATATACAGAACTATATACATATAAAAGTGACCCTTATAGATTTAAAGCAGCAATCCCCCGAAGAAGCCTATACAAGTTTAACTCACTGAATGTTAGTATCTTGCCAACCGGGCATGTCCTGCTCTTACAAATATTATTTTATTACTCTCTAGCATCCAAGGTTACCATGGCAACCTTTAGAGTGCCCTGGGCCCTAAGGAGGGCTCCATTTTAGCTTAATATTTCAAATGCTTGTATCTCCTAATCTAACCAACGGATATTAAAAATAAAAACGGCGTTGTAAAGGACAAGAAGGGGAGGGCTAAGTTGAGCGTAGGCTGCTAATTTAATAGATATTTTACAAAAATGTAGATATGTTACTGCTGCAGAAAATAAACGGATTCGCCCAATAAAAGAAAATTCACTATTTTAATGTAGACTAAATTTTCTTCTAAACTGGTATCACAAAACAAACAGAACATCTATAAACACCCTCAGCATGTAATTATTTATCACTTTACTGTATATTCAAAACATAACTGTAAAGTGATGCATTTTTAATCAAGTGTGGAATAAAGGGAAAATTGGCATCAGAGTACAAAGTCAATTGAAGAAGCCGGTTTTTGCTTCTGCATTAATATACTGTAACCTGGAATGGTTTTATTCCCACATCAATAAATTAGGAGGAATTAAAAGCCAAATAATTATGACAAGGTATTCTGTATAAGAGAACAATTATAATAAAAAAAGGCAAACAGTAGTTTGTTTTCATGGGAGTACATCGTTACCAACATAAGCCATTCCAGCTCTCTCCTCTGATGCAGCACAAAACATTCTTATCCAGCAATCAAGAAGCCCAGACATTTTAGCATGGTACTGTATGCATCTTCAAAATCTCTCCTTCACTAGCACAAAACCGCTCCCTATTTTGTAATAACGCAATGATGGTAAATTGAGAGACCCACAATCTCTTTCAACCTTATCCTGGTCCATAAACTGAAGAGAAAAATCAATACATTTCAGAAAAGGGCATATTACCCAAGATCTATAGATTACCTACTACAAGTATTAATTAGTGCAAGAGCTGTAGCTGCTTCCATCTGTCCCTGGCTGTGTGCCTGCCCTTTGCAAGTTCATGGAGAGCCCACGTAACAAGATGTGTATGTAGCCTCAGCTGAAGACAGAGAATCCAACTTACTTTAAGAGCATAGAGTCCTGACTTCCCAGGGATTTTGAAGAAGGTTCCATCCCCCACACGAGTGTTAGTATGAAGCATTGCATTTAGACAAGCCAACGGAGAAGTGCCACTACAACGCAAGAAAACGACAAAAAAAGCGTGAAAATGAGTGTAAAGCGAGTGAGCTCAAAATACCTCTTACAATGCTGTCTCCTCCTTGCTTTCTCTCTTTTTTTTTCCCCCTTTTCTCCTTTTTTCTGCTCATGCTTTCCTTTAGTGAAATTCTTCAGAGCCTCAAAGCATCTACATTACAATAAAGAGCTAGCTTTGGCAAACCTAATCAAATGCATCTGCTCCATAGGCTTGAGGGGAAAAGTCTGTGCATCGTAATTATGCTTTCTCATACAAAATAAATAAAGAAATAATACACACACAAAAAAAAAAAAGAAGCAGAGCTGTATGCTTTTAGCAAGAGCAGTGTCCAAATATTTAAGTAAAATCATTCAGTAAATAACACAGGAAAGCTGTGGTTTTTAAAACGCTGCAGACAATGTGACTGATACACATGAATGATCAGAAGAAAAAGCCAAGTTCAAGGGCAGCTGTATCCCGTAGGATGAAAAGCAACAAAAGAAGAGTTAGAAAGGCCCCGGAAGAACAGATTGAAGTTACAAGTGGTTGTGTTTCTGGCTTGGGGGTGGGGGGGGGGGGGGGGTCGGAGTAATTTTCTCTTAAAAGTCAAAAATTGAGTTGCTGTCGCACACAAAAGGTTTGACTCGGGGCAGAGTTTGAAGAGAAGAATGTGCAAGAGGAGCAACATTATACCCAATGCAACAGCATGCTTCTGGAACGCTAATAACCCTTTTATACCTGGAAACGGTGGCAAGAAACACCGCAACGGCAACGGAATGCAGAAGATCAATCTAAATAAACCTGCTGCTGAGCAGCTGCTTGCAGACTAACGTTGGAAATGATGTGAGCGATTACAATCAACAACAGTTTGTTTTATTACAGTGATAACAACACACGTGAAATGTCATCGTCGTCACAGTAATCAGCTTAAATGGATATAATTACATGTCATGTAGAGCGCTTCCTTTCTGTCACTTACATGCCCAGCACAAACACTAAGTATTAAAAAGAAAGGCAGCAACAGTCAATGAGCTGCTTCTGGGAGAGTTGGACTTCATAGTTTGCTGAAATATTGCTACAGAATGTAGGTAATCTGTTTATGGGGCAGACTCCTTTAACCCCAATATCTAATAACCCCATTAAATTACAAGTCAGTGAAGGAATTTTCGAACATCCACACAATATTGCACATACTCTCACACCAGAACTGTCACGAAGCTCAATGTTTTCACTCTTATGCACTTTGTTTGCGCAAAAGAAAATTGAGGAAATAAGGCATTACAGCAGCCCGTGTGTGTCCATATGATTTTAGGCTGTAGCTTTATATGAAATTCCCTTTCCTGTGCAATGTGTGATATATAGTATTAGATTGTTACATTATATTTACACATTATACTATCAAATGCAACATGCACT
Organism: Ascaphus truei; assembly: GCF_040206685.1. Classification (NCBI taxonomy): domain Eukaryota; kingdom Metazoa; phylum Chordata; class Amphibia; order Anura; family Ascaphidae; genus Ascaphus; species Ascaphus truei. Next base: position 122,275,822 of record NC_134484.1, read on the forward strand.
GTGCCTTCGCAGACTACCAAACCACATTAAAAGGTTTTAGATTACAAGTAAAACAGTTAATTAAAAAATGGGAAAAATCATACCCCCACATAATGTGTTGCCGGTTAAGTATTTATGTAATTTACAATCTATTTAGCTAAATGTGTTGGTGGGAGGAAGGTGAAAATCTGTAATGAGTTGGAACATGGTATCCTCTGCATCGCAGAGACACCGCGTGTTTGGGGTGTTTTCCACGCTGATCTCTGTGGTGAACATTGCTCTGTAAAGGCCATGGAGCAGATTACAGCGGAGACCGGAGATCTCGGTTTCAATGCGATTTTATATGGCACATTTGCGAGTGCAATACTTTTTTTTTTACCCCTTATAATTGTAGTACTAAAACACAGACTATGAAGCATGCGCTCTGGTGTTTTTATATATTTTTCACTCTGGAATTGGTAATGGCCGAAGCAGCTGCAATAAGACTCCCTGGGACCATTGTGGGACTCTACTCAATTTGGACCAGTGCTTTGAGTGAACATTTAAAGGAGACATTCTCCTTGTAACACAACAAGTTCTTTTTTTTCCAGAAATCGCATAATCCATTATTTATATATTCTGTTTCAAAAAAATAAAAATTAATATTATATATTATATTATATATATCTATAAAAGTGAAATGTTTGTTTGTGGCATTGTTTTGGTGTTGTGCGTTTTCTGATTGTTTGGCAGATGGGGTGACGTCACTGAGCAACTGCCGTCACCAGCCACCCGCCGCATACCAAAGCAACGCAGTAAACAGCAACCAGCGCGAGCCCTCACATCGCCTCCTCAAAGCCAGGCACCGGCTACCTCACACCCCTGCGCATCAAAATCAGTGACCGCAGCTCACTCGCCGACATCACCCCCCCTCACCCGCAGCTCACCTCCCCGCCAGCTCCTCCCCCATCACCCGCAGCTCACAGGCAACCGCCGGCTCCCCCCCATCACCCGCAGCTCACAGGCAACCGCCGGCTCCTCCCCCATCACCCGCAGCTCACAGGCATTTTATATCATATTTATTTTTCACAATCTTATAGAACCTTTACACCCAATACTCAACCTACTGTTAACCTATTTCTAAGTAATACTACCTATTAGTGATTTACATCCCGGGCAATGCCGGGTATATAAGCTAAATATATATATATATTATTTATATATATTTATACATACATACTGGTTTTTTTTATATATCTCAAATGGAAATATTACTGTATGCTTATTTGCATGTCTTAGACAGGTTTGCAGCCCTGCCTTTCACCATTATCACCCAGCTTACAGTGCTTCCAACTGCAGCAAGGGATTCTGGGAAGTGACTTGCAAATGAGCACACAGTGCCATGCTTTTCTGTGGAGGGTTTTTGTCACTTTTTTTACCCGCCATAACTTAAGTATTTGTGTGTATATATGTGTGTGTGTGTATATGTGTGTGTATCTATGTGTCTGTGTCTCTGTGTGTCTGTGTGTGTGATAGATATATATATATATATATGCCGTTTTGTGCTCTGCTGTACTCCACGCAGCATTACCGCCGCCAATCGCCCCAGGCGCACGTGTTTATCGCGGTTGCTTTGTTTGAATTTCATGGATTTTGTTTCTGTGTGTGCAATGAAATGCAATGAAATGAATGAATTGTAATGTGTACAGTACTGTGCTATTGTGTCAATTTCAGGTGTTTAAAAGCCAGAACACTAAAATGCCATTTTCTGCACTCGCCTCTTAAGGCGGGAAGGTTGGAAGAAATCCCGCGCCATGACATGGGTATTCCGAGGTATACACCGCGTGAAGTGTTCGAATAACAATCACTGCATCTGTAGCACATAAAGATTACTTGTGAGCACATTCACATGTCTTAGACAGGTCTGCAACCCTGCCTTTCACCATTATCACCCAGGATACAGTGCTTCCACTGCAGCAAGTCTGTCACCTTTTGCCTGAAATCCATTTTTTACATGGAACCCTTATAAGCAAATGCTCGCTGTTAACACAGCTTTTAAGCACAGCATGGGAATCAGATGCAATGCCAGAGAAAGCACTCACAGACATGTTTCGACCTTAATGGGTCTCATCAGTGTGAGGTTGGTTGTACTGGCTTGGCCATTTTCAAGGCTGCAGGATTTACACATTTTAAGTTATTAGAACTACATATAATTACAATTATATATAGAATTACATATAATATAATTAATTATTATAATTATAACTGTGTTAACAGCAAACATTATCTTATAATGGGTTTCATGTAAAAATGGATTTCAGGCAAGAGGTGACACGGTGTGTTCATTTGCATGTAATTTCCCAGGAACCTTTGCTGCAGTGGAAGCACTGTATGCTACGTGATAGTGGTGAAAGACCTGTCTAAGACATGTGAATGTGCTCACAAGTGGTCTTTTTATTTGAGAGATAGATATATAGAGATAGATATATAGAGATAGATATATAGAGATAGATATATAGAGATAGATATATAGAGATAGATATATAGAGATAGATATATAGAGATAGATAGAAGATAGATAGATATATCGATAGATATATAGGTGTGTGTGTGTATAGAATGTACCTGGGTCTTTTTGGCGATTGCCACTGGTTTGTGTTAGCATAGTCGCAGTCTCTGCTGTGTGTGTTGTGTGTGTGTGTGTGTGTGTATTCACATCCATAAAAAAATTATATATTCACATATATTAAGGAATTATTCACTTATCTTATCATACACTTTTCACATATATTATTCCAATGTAGCACCATGTTATACAGTATAGATAGCGAGAGAGTACAGTCTGCGGCATGCACAGCTAGAATAGCTTGCCTGTGTTCACCTAAAACGGAATTAGTCATAAATTAGACAAGGTTCAGGCGCTCAGTGGACTTGAGGAAAATGCTAAATAGTAATTTCATTCATCAAAGTTTCAGTTAACACATATGTTGATAAATTAAATTATCCTTTTCTTAAAGTCCTTTGAGCAACTGAATTTTTGCAACTTTTTGACATACATATTGTTGTTGTAGAGGTAAACGTCATTAACTACAGTACATTCTTTCAGTACTGAGGAAAAGGCGATAACATTTTCTTTTTGACATTATTTCAAAATCATACTTAATGAGTTTTATGTTTTGGTAACTCTGAACTATGGCCATAAATAGGCACTTAATTAGTTTTTCAATAGAAATACCAAGAAATTCCGAATCAAGAAGAGCATTGTGAGTTTTTGCCAAAAATGCACTTATTGAGTTTTACCTCTAAAACGAGAGATATATACATGCAGTATACATATAGCATAGATATACACAGAGCTTTTTGTGAGGGTACGTACGCCCCTTGGTGCATCTCTTGTACAAGAATCTGTGGATCTATTTATCCCCTTCGTGCCAATGCCTTCAGGGTTACTGGCTCAGAAATTATTCCTAGCAGAGAAGGAGTTAACTCACTCCTGTTTCCATGTTTTGAACCAGGGGATGTAGCGTGTGTGTGCGCGCGCACATTATGGCTGGTACAAAACATTCCCAAAACATATCCAGAACACACAATTTTCACCATCTTCCCCCTAAACAGACCGAATTTTCAAAGTTGATATTCAATATGCTAAAACTACTTTTGTTGTGTGTGTTGTAGGGTGGAGGGAGAAAGAGATATTGTGTGGTATTGTGCTGTAGGGGAGTGAGGGATTGTGTGGTATTGTGCTGTAGGGGAGTGAGGGATTGTGTGGTATCGTGCTGTAGGGGAGTGAGGGATTATGTGGTATTGTGCTGTAGGGGAGACTTTATATGATTTTTCATTTGATCTGTAATGCTTTAATTTTTTTGGAAGTGTTATTGTTTGGTTGTACATCTATCATCTTTAGGTCACGTTGGTTTTAGCACCCGAGGCTTTTTTGAACAGTTTACAGGACTTTTTGCCATTTCTTTTTTACGAACAGGTTTATTTTCCTGTTCGAAAGCCTTATAGTATTTTCGTCTTTTTTAATAAATTACCCCAACTTTGAAAATGAAAAAGAACACACTGAATTTCTTTTCGCATCCCGTGAATAAAAAAAAAACTAGAGCAAGTGATGAAGTGACAGAAAAAGAATTAACGGCATCAGATTCTGTTTCATCGGTTGTTGAAAAGCAAATTGAAGATGCCTACTGTAGCTGTTGGACTTTAGATTTTAAAAAAAAAATGGTTTTTGCACGAAATATGATCAGCTATCTATTCGCAGGCTGTATGCCCTGCTGAAAAGTTGGAACTCGCAGTAAAAAAAAAAAAGACAGGAACTCAAGTATCTAAACAATGGGCCAACAATGAGATAACCTACTTCGGCGAAAAATCAACAGCAGATGTCTTTGCGAAAAAACTTTTCGATCACAAGAAAAACGTGGGACATAAAGCTGTGTTAAAGATGGCTACCGAAGCACACAAAGAGACCCTTGAGAATGTTTTTTTTAAAGGCGAAAAAGTGTTTACCGCCAAAAAATTTCACACTGCATATAAAGTGGCAAAAAAAGCCAATCTGACATTGATTTGCAAGAACTAAAAACGGAATAGACATGGGTCGTATCCTCCATTCTACAAAACGCATGTTTTAACATCGTGAATCACATTAGTGATGAAATGAGACAACATTTGGCTAAAGAAATCATTAGGTCGAAAAGTAAAAAGGTCATTGATAATAGACGAGTCAACAACCCAAGCCAAAAATCTACCCTAATTGTGTACGTTCAAATTTGTGTTGCAGATAATGGAAAGAACTCACTGGTAAATTTAATTTTGGACTTGGTCAAACTTCAAAGTGTTACTGCAAATGGAATTTTTGATTCTCTACTCGATTGTCTTTGGTCTTATGGGATGACAGAAGACTACATGAAATATTATTTCGTTTGTGTTGCGTGTGATGGTGCATCCGTGATGTTGGGGTGGCACAGTGGAGTTCAGAAAGTACTGAAGGTCACATTTCCTTCTTCAATAGTGTGGCACTGTGCTAATCACAGATTAGAACGGTCGGTCAGATACAGTAAAAAAAAAAAAAGTCTCAGGAATCAACAGATTTAAAGCGTTCATTGATAAGCTTTGTCTTGTACCATGGGTGGGCAATAAATAGCAGAGAATTAAAAACGTGCGCAAACTAGTTGGAGGTTCAATTATTAAAAATAGGCCGAATTTAAGCGCTCAAATGGACAGGCCAGAGATATTACGACAAAGGTAACAAGGCCGACAGACTTCTTGCTAGCAAGTTAAGAGGTGTACAAAAAAGGTCGCAAATAACGGTGATTAAAAATAAGTCTGGTGAGTTATTATATAATGGGAAAAAAATAGCAGACGAGTTTACCAAATTCTATACTAAGCTTTATAATCTGAGAACTAGATCTGCTAATTCAGAACCTGCTGAATCAAAGGCAATTATAGACTATCTAGATGACTGCAGTCTCCCTTCCCTGACAGAGGAGGAAAATTCCTTACTAAATGCTAAAATATCGGTGGAAGAACTAACGGCTGCAGTAAAATCATCTAAAACCTCAAAAACGCCGGGCCCCGATGGCTTTACAAATGTCTACTATAAGAAATTCCTACCAATACTGTCCACCCACCTTCTAAATTTGTTCAACTCATTCATGGAGGGGAGTCCAATTCCCCCTTCAATGTCATTAGCTAACTTAGCTATCATACATAAAGAGGGGAGAGACCCGACACAATGTGGAAGCTATAGACCTATTTCTCTCTTGAATAATGACCTCAATCTGTATAGTAAGATATTGGCAAACAGACTGAACCCCATCTTACCTAGATTAATACACATTGACCAGGTTGGTTCTGTCTCGGGCTGCCAGGCATCGGACAACACCCGCAAAATAATTAATATAATTGATCATGTTCACTTGACAGGTTCGAAGGCTATGCTATTGAGCATTGATGCAGAGAAGGCATTCGATAGAATTGATTGGCTATTTCTGGATAACACTTTCAGGAAATTTGGCTTTAAGGACTCATTTTTAGAAGGAGTCCGTGTGCTCTATCGGAACCCGTCTGCAGTGGTTAGACTCCCAGGTGGAAACTCTGAAAGGTTCCAAATTAAAAATGGCACGAGACAGGGTTGTCCCCAGTCACTCCTTCTTTTTGCCCTCACTATTGAGCCTCTAGCGACTAAAATACGAAAAAATACGAACATTCAGGGTATTTCAATTAGGAAAACAAATTACAACATTTCTTTATTTGCCGATGATATCATTTTAACTTTGATCAAACCCCAAACTTCCCTTCCTAACCTTCAAAGGGAACTGTTGGATTTTGGCAAAATATCAGGCTACAAAATAAATAACGAAAAATCTGAGGCCCTGAACCTGAGTCTTTCAGACCCAGAGGTGAAACTGCTCAAACTGAACTTCAGCTATAGATGGTGCTCCGCATACATGAAATACTTGGGGGTAAATGTATCCAGGAACTACCGATCTTTATACCACGATAACTATCCAGCACTCTTGGAAAAAATCAAAAAAGACCTGGACACGTGGGAAGGTTACCAGATTCCATGGATCGGAAGGATGATTACAGTTAAGATGAATATACTCCCCAGATTATTATATTTTTTCCAAACGCTTCCGGTCCAGGTCCCTGGTGCTGAACTAAAAAACACTCAAAATAAGCTGTTTAACTTTATTTGGCAGGGCAAGAGACCCAGAGTAGCTAGATCAGTACTGCTGTCATCAAGAGCAAGAGGGGCTTGGGCGTCCCAGATATATATAAGTATTACCTTGCAGCCCAACTAAAACAAGCAGTAATGTGGAACACAGACCCAGCCCATTGTTGCTGGATTGAGATAGTCACATTATGCCAAAACGCCTTCTCTGCAAGCATGCCTATGGAATCTAGATATGGGGAGACATGCAAATGCACAAATTAGAATTGAAGGCGACAAGACACACTTGGGAGGTCTGGTTGAAATGTAAGACCAGATACAGGCTCTCTATACCCAACTCACAACTTACGCCCATTTTCAATAACCCAAAATTTCCTCCTGGTTGTGGGTCTAGACTGTTTGACCAATTAAAATCGAAAATAATCAAGACGGTTGCCTAGGGAAGCTTCTGAGCTACCCAAACTTACGTGCTAAATACGAAATTACAGAATTGGACACATTTAAATATCTCCAAATTCGGCACTTTTTTTATTATTTTGATTTTATCTTTTTGATTTTTTTTTTTTTTTTTTGTTTTTTTATTTTTTTGCACTTTATTCAAAAAATATCCCCAAAACCAGAATTCGCCCCCCCCCCCCCCCACCAAGTTTGAGAACTTGTGTAAAGTCAATACTCACCAAAAAGGTCTTATTTCAGAAATGTACGCTGATCTGGAGAAATCAGCGGACCTTCCAAACCATGACTATATGCTCAAATGGGCAGCAGATCTAAGCATAAGTATTGACAGAGAGGATTGGGAAGAAATTTGGGAAGCAGACTCAGGAACTTCTATATGTACCACAATGAAGGAGAATATATATAAAATCTTATTTCACTGGTATCTTACGCCGGTGAGATTAAAACAACTATACCCTCTGGCATACGGTCTCTGCTGGAGTGGCTGTGGACAAAGGGGAGACATAGCCCACATTTGGTGGACATGTCCAGAAAAGGTTGCTTGACAATGAAGATGCTGATTTAGCACAATTGTCTCGTGCTTGATGAAAAACAGTAGCCAGAAGACGGTAACACTCAATTGACATTCGGAGAGATGGAAGTTAGAAACTTGTCGATCAGAGTTCAACTAAACTAAATTGTTATGATTCGCGGATTTCGTGAGTATCTGCCTGAAAAAAACGTACCTGGATAAATTGTTGAATTTGAAACACAGACTGAATACTATTCCCATTTCTTCAAGTGAATGTGAACGAAGATTTTCGCAAATTAATCTGATCTGCCCGACCAGAGATTCGTTTATGACGAAAACCATTTCCGCACTTTTGTTTAATCATAGTTGTTCAACGTCCCCCTCCCACAATGACCCTACAAAAGACGTCTATTCATGGTTTTTTCGAGGACAATGCTCAACCATAGACACCAACAGCAAAGAACGAAGTCAGAACATTTTGGCAGACTAGAACTTGATAAAAATTTGGCATTTTCTATGAAACTCTAATTTTTGTATGTTTTCAAACAAAGTAATAGGCCGCGTCTATAAATGTTAAACATTTTGATTGGTATTATGCATTTTTGATTTTTATTACCAACTAGCTGAGAGACCCGGCGTTGCCCGGGATGTAATGTTCCTGCTCCTCTCTCTCTCCTCTCCCCTTCCCCCTCTCTCTGTTTGTCCCCCATTCACATCAATCCAGTTCCCCCCCTCCCTCCTTTACAGCTCTGTTTGTCCCCCTTTACAGCTTCATGCAGTGTGTGTGCGTCAGTCATTGAGTGTGCGTCAGTCAGTCACTGTGTGTGTGTGCGCGCACGTCAGTGAGTCTGACGCAGAAACACAAACACAGACACACACACACAGACTGACTGACGCATACACACACACACACACAGTCACTGTGTGCGTGTGTGTGTGCCTCAGTCAGTCAGTGTGTGCGTGCGCGTCACTCAGTGTGCGTGCGTCAGTCAGTGTGTGTGTGTGTGTGTGTGTGTGTGTGTGTGTGTGTGTGCGTGCGTGTGTGGGTGTGGGGGTGTGTCAGTCAGTGTGTGTGTCAGTCACTGTGTGTGTGTGTGTGTGTGTGTGTGTCCCAGTCCTTTGGCCCGTCACTCCGCCTCAGGCCAATGAGAGGTGTGCGGGGGCGGGCGGGCCAAGGGACCAATGAGATTTCCCCTAGGGACACAGGACATCCAGGCAGGCATACAGTGCTTTCACTAATATAGTATAAGATTGTCAGTACCAGCACCTCTTTTTTTTTTTTTTTTTTAACAAAAAAATAAAATAAATAAAACACGCACGCACGCACGCACGCACGCACGCACGCACGCACGCACGCACGCACGCACGCACGCACACACACACACACACACACACACACACACACACACACACACGCACACGCACACGCACACGCACACGCACCAAGATTCGACCACATCTTGTTGAGATCTCCCGGCCAATTCACCTAAAATCTCGCTAGATAGTCCACAGCAGACAAATTGCCCATCGGATTCCCTCAGCGGGGGTCCCTGCTGTGTGAATCCTACCGGGTTCTACCTGTCTGTAAGAGACGCGCAGTCAGAGAGAGACTAAATCAGTCACTCTACCTGCACTTCTCTAACAGGCGATCGCGGGGGTTTTATTTTATTTTAATATCACTGTATTGTAGCAGGTCTATGGAGTTGAACCGCATTGATTTCAGGTCCGGGGACCCCCTGCTTCCAGAGTTACAGGCCCCATTATTGGGTTCCGGTATCCCAGAGGCCATGTTTAAATTCTCCTGCGTCATGGCCCACGTGATCGGGGGATTTAAACTAACCAGAGGGATACAGGCACCCCATAACTGCTACAATACTGTAATATTAAAATAAAACCCCTGCAGTCGCCTGTCAGAGGCGCGCAGGTAGAGTGACTGATTACAGACAGGTAGAACCCGGTGGGATTCACACAGCGCGAGTCCCATTCAAACGCAGCGACCCCCGCTGTGTTAATCCGATGGGCCATTAAGTCAGTTTTCGGCTACCTTGCAAGTTTTTTCAGCGAAATCTCGAAATTTTTGTCGAGAAGTGGTCGAATCTTGGTGGCTACATCTGTATGTACACATATATACACCAAAGTGCACTCACGGTTCCATACAGTATGCCAATTGCCTGGGTCCTTCATGCACTACGTAAAGAAGAAGATGTAATAATGATGCACTCACAGGACTCCTTAGCTAGGAACAATTCTCAATTCAAACGTCAACATTTCAGTCCCTACATGGACCTTTATCAAGATGCCAAAATTGTGAATACCCATGTTCATGCCCTTACACCCATCATAGCGTGCAAGTCAAAATCAGCACGTGAAATCAAAGGTGCATTGCCTAGCGAACACAAGCGGTAGACATATCACCACCTAGAGGATAAAACGTGGAGCCCCACTGCGCCAGTATGTCAGATTAAAGCAGCAATACTACATTACCCCCTCCTTTTTATTTATTTTTACACTTCTTTCTATATGTAAAGCAGGTGACAATCTATAATTCTACATTCTTCCCTAAAGTGGCAAATCGTTTGGTGCTCCTGTTATAAATCTGTCAAAATACTGGTTGTATGCCTAACAATGGCTGCCTTTCAGTTTCAATCAATCCTTCAGTCAGTGTAACTCAGCAGCTACAATGTATTATTATATTACTACGGTAACATTATCGATTATTACAGTTTACAGCTCATACTGCTGGGAACATTGGCAACAAATGGTCACAAACAGGAAAGTGTTGCAAATATCTTGTACTGCTTGGGGAAGTGTGCTAAAACCTGCTATAGAAATCAAAGGATGCTCATTATATTACAACTCATTAAAATGGTATTAAGAGTTGAATGAGAAAAAATGAAGCAAGTATTATCTAATACTGTACTACAGAACCAATTTTGTGTACAAAAAAAAACACTATAAAAAAAATAAGATTTCACGTTTTACTGCTTTAATAGAGACATTAACAACTAAACTGTGAAATGTTGCAATTAAAAGGTATGTACATCAACAAAAATACTAAAAATGAATGTACAATGAAGAAGAAAAAACAACTAAAGAATAGAACGTAGAGATTGGAGTCATCACATGTATATTCAAAGTATTCCGTCCAAAATCCCACCTTTAAAAATCCGACACATAGTATGTATGTCTTTATTTATATAGCATGAAAGGATCCAAGGCACTACGGATTTCTAAGAAAAAAGTATTATCAAAAATCAGCACAACGTTTCAACCTTCTCTGAGGTCTTTCTCAAGTGACTAACATCGATGTTAGTCACTTGCAAAGGTGATTAACCGCAAGTATTTTGTTTTTCATTGTGTAGGTGTGCAGTACTGCTAATCATTTTTTTATTTATATAGCGCCATTAATGTACATAGCACTTCACAGTAGTGATTGATTGATAAAGATACATATACATATATCTAATAATCAGAAAAATAAGGTATGACGCGCACATATCGATCTGTGCAATGAAAATAAAACAAAGCATGGATGCTGTGCACGGTAAATACAAGTTAATAAAACAGTGGATGATATAATGAAAAAGGAATCTATTGGAATCAGTCCCTATTCACTGTTGCGGCTTTAAAGTCTATGACCCCACACTGGATCCTTACAAGAGAAGATGATTGTCCAGACTAACCTAAGGGCAAACAGTGGGGGGGAAAGAAAACCGTCATGGTGTAGTATAACAAGAAAATTGGAAGGAAAACTTCTTTGAATGATAATAAATGCACAAATTTGCCACGTGTATTTTAAGTGCATTAGTCCACTGGTATAGTGAGTGCAGGTGGGAATCTGTATACACTGTATCTTCTGGTTGCAGTCATAATAGCTTCAGAAGCATAAACTAATAATAAAATAATAACAAGCATGGCAATATATATTTGAAACACAGACAGAACTCAGTGCTACATCCAAAGACACTAATACACGGTACAGTGCATATATATATATATATATATATATATATATATATATATATATATATATATATATATATATATATATATATATATATATATATATATATATATATATATATATTGTGGTTATTTTGGGGGTTCAATATGAGCTTATAGGGGTCCTGTATGTTTTGCAATTCTTGTTCAGCTGGTCCTAGCTGATTTGGTGGGTGGCTCCTCCTTCCCTAGTTTGAAGCTCACCCCCTCCCACTTTTAAATGGTTAAAGCTCACTCCATTGCACCTTCCACACCCATGGGAACTTGCATGCAGTTTCATTGCGACAAATCTAATACAGAGTGCTTTTCCTGGTATTATACAGGCTAATAAGAGCTTCAATCAGACTTACAACTACTGTATGCAACTAATTTTGACAGATTTATTATAAATCATTCTTCCTGGTAATGTACAGGTTATTAAGAATCAATTTTAGTGTTAGGACCCTTGAGACGTGCTCTGCCTTGGAGGGGCTCAAGGGCTTACAACACTTTGGCCAAAGAGTTAAACTAAAAGACCATTTTATTCAAAAGATATTTATATATTTAGGCACTGTACCGTGTATTAGTGTCTTTGGATGTAGCACTGAGCTCTGTCTGTGTTTCATGTTCTGTCTCTGGTTTTAAATCTCTAATATCTTAACATTACCCAGCAATTGCCCCCATATTTACGCTATTAAGCATATTAGTATGATTATTTTACTTTGGTTCTAGCATTTGTTATGGCAGCTTTAAAAAGTGTTAATACTTGGGCAAACTGCATAAAAGCAGCCAGTCCTTCTTCAGACCTATTTTACCAAGTGGTGCTATTCTACAGTACACTTTACGGCACATTCACATGAATGGGCTGTAAGGTAGCGTTCAACGCCGGGAAGGTAACTTATGAAATAGCATGTTGGGTATATAAGGGATATTACAATTCTGGCTGTATCGCCATCACCTTCTTAAACTTCTGTATAACGTACACACACAAAATTTATATTGTTTTTTTATTTTTTATCGCTGTATCGCCATCACCTTCTTAAACTTCTGTATAACGTACACACACAAAATTCAGAAACTCAACAGTGTCTTTATGTTTATGATGCAGGCCACAAATGTGATCCAGAAACAATAGTATTATCTTCAGAACATCTGCTGTACAGTGACCTGTAAACCCCAACAATCAAGAGTTTATCCTTTTCAGTGCATGATGGGCTGTGGTACCCGAGTGCCATGGCCCCTCTGGTATATCGCAATCGCGCCACCGCTCCTCATATTCTTCGGTATGCTGCCAGCAGGCTATGAATTTTCCCATTTGCTGCACCCAACACAAGTCAAGACAGGGGAAGTAAATGAGGGTGCAATTATAAGAAAGCAGAGGCAAGAGAGAACAATAGAAAAATGGAAAAAGAAGGCAAAGTAGAAGGACAGAGGGGCCAAAGAACAAAAAGGAACAACAGAAGAGAAGGAAAGAAAAAGGGAGAAAGTAAAGGACAGAAAAGGAGAGGCCATAAGTGAAAGGAGGCAGAGACGCCTGCTATGGGGAGTATGAGAAAGGTGCAGTAGGGTGAAAAGAACAGTAGAGGAAGTGCAACAAAAGAGGGCACAAAAACAAGAGGCTGAGAGAAATAACAGGAGAAACTATTACCCCTAATGTGCCCATTTTAATTTAAAGCAAACCAGAAAAGCCTCCTCCAAATGCTTTCCAGCTCTGCTGAAGTCGAGGACACTTTTCTTTACATTTACAGCTGCTAAACTTAGGGTGACCATATTTTTCCCGGGACAAAGGCCGCAGCGCATGTGCTGCCAGCGGAAAAACGGGACATTTCAATTTCGGGGACACCGGGACAGAAGACAAAATAAATGGGATTGTCATGGCTAAACCGAGACGTCCGGTCACCCTAGCTCAGTGTTTCCCAACTGCAGTCCTCAGGGAACCCCAACAGGTCAGGTCTTAAGGATATCTCTGCTCCAGCACTGGTGGGTCAATCAGCGGCTCAGTCATTTTGACTGAGCCACCTGTGCTGGAACAGGGATATCCTTGAGACCTGACCTGTTGGGGTTCCCTGAGGACGGAGTTGGGAAACACTGCCCTAGCTAAACTTCATCTTCTGCTTTGGACTTACAAATGGTTCATAGGTACATAGTAGATGAGGTTGAAAAAGACACATATGTCCAAGTTCAATCTAGGTCCGGGACCGCATTTTGTTTTACTTGTGCATTTCCTTGGGAAAACTTACATAGACTGGGGCCTATGTACAAAGCATCACAAATTGAATATTTGGCAGAAAATTGACACACTGGAGTCACAATTGTGTGCGCGCGCGCCTATGTACAGATGTTATTACCTTTGTTTATGCAAAATAACACCAAAAATAATAATTTAAAAAAAATGTATGCCGTTTCCTTAATCATTGTTTTCATTAATGCTAAGGTCAAATAACATGCCAACATCAGGAGTTAAACGTCTGTTACATCTGTACTAAACTTGTTCCCCCTGCAATGTGCGCCTTAACCGGCAAAAATGTGTTTATTCAAATGCATAAACGTAGAGATGTAAATGGTATGCGCATAAACGTAGAGATGTAAATGGTATGCATTACAAATTATTGTATTGTGCGCCAAAAAAACAACAAATATTCTTGAGTCTGCATCAAAATCGCCTGCCAAGTTGAACTTGGTGTAAGCCCTAAAAGGTCTGTTAGTGCAGAATTAAGTTGCTATGTATCAACCAAACATTTTACACAGCACAGATATTTCCCTATATAGGTTAACAACATGTATTATGCACGGTTATTGTAACTACTGTATTACACTAATAGCTGATGTATACTAGTACAGCTCAACCCCGTTATAACGCTGTGCTTGGGGTCGAAAGAATCACATCGCGTGATAAGCGGATCGCGTTAGAAATAATGTACAATTGTATACAATAAAGTATTTAAGACACCAATAATCGTGTTGTAAAGTATTCATAAATAAGAAAATTGGGAGCCACGCTTGCATCGCGTTATAAGCGGATTTGCGTTGTAACGGATCGCGCTATAACAGGGTTGAGCTGTACTAATTATAAATTAAAAATAGACATAATTCTGTTTTAATTTAAATGCCAATCAATCAATCAATCAGGTATTCAAACTGGGGGATAAATCGAAAATGTATTTGAAACAAATAATGTGTCATATGCATGAAGCACATTTTTTATGCTTTGTATTACTTTTTCGCACTGAAATTGTGGCCATTTAAAAAAAAAAAAAAAAAAAAATCAGTACATAGGCTCCCATTATTTTTCACTGGCACGGTCAGAACTGGGAAACAGATCTCATCTATGAAATCATTCAATGGCTATGATGTCACTTTTCTGTCACGTGACTGTCATGACTATAGAAAAGAATAGTGCAAAGCGCTAATGCTAAACTAGTGCGCTTACCGTGAAGCTATAATGAGACCGTGTGAACATATACGATTAAATGCCAAATAACATGTGAAAAATACACAGTGAAAATAGTGGGCTGTCCACAGAAAGTCCTCTGATCGATCCAGATCAGATAGCACACAGCGAAACACAAGTGAGTTTCCGGCGTCTCCGAAAAAAAATTATATAATGATCAAAACAAATAAAGTACTAGGCAAATTAATATTATTCATTATTCATATATCATTGTTCATTTGCCTTTATTCGTGCTGGACACTATACAGTATATGTTTTTTTTGAAGGCACCTGAAAGTCACTTGTGTTTCACTGCCATGACTATGCTACTCAAACTCTGCTACACCATATCCTACTTCTACGCTAAACTCTATCAGATGTTACAGCAACATTCACATCCACGTGCCAACATCCATAAAGTAAATATGATTATACCGCAAAGCAACACTAAAAGCATGGTCCTAAACATGTTTCAAGCCTGCTAACCCAGTCAAGGTAAACTCCATTTTAGCAGGTACCTACACTAAATGCATATTTATCATGGTTTTGTAGGCTAAACATGGTGAAATGTGTGACATTTTTTCTTCACAATGCCAATGTGGCTTTTATTTCTGTTTTTTGCATGGTTTAATTGCACGGAATAGCAGATAGCATAAATACTTCATTTATTTAACCCTTTAGGCACTTTCATATATTTCCCCATGTTTAGCCCACAGGATAATAAGAAATATTATGCATTTAGTGTAGGTACCTGCTAACGTGGAGTTCACCTTGACGGGGTTAGCAGCTTTGAATATTTTTTTGAACAAAAGATGTAACTAAGGACGCTTCTGTTGTAAGACTTACTGTAGGATCAAAATGTAGAATTTCACTAATAAATTGCAAACCAATTTGGGAGGAAAGCAGGATTTGTGTATTTGTTTTCCATGGTCCTATACATACAATGTATTCCAGAAATGGCACCATCAGGGCCGCCAAGAGGGGGGGGACAGCCGGTACTGGTGTCCCGGGCCCAGTTGCGGCGGGGAGCCCGGTAGCTGGACAAAGCAGTTGCTGGAGGGCCCGGCTTTCCCCACCTGCAGGCCTCTTCCTCTATTTCTGTCTCACGCCGGGCCCTCTAACGTCTTTAGCGCGACAGGCCTTTCTGACGTCGGCGCGCCGAAAGTAAGCTTGGCCCAGCTTCCGGCACGCGGCACCATGCGTGGGCGGGTAGGCACTTGCTGAAGTCAAGAGTCCGGTGTGGGACTAGTGTAATAGTTAACATTTCCGATAGAGATCGCCTTACTAAATTATTAAAATAAAGTTAGGACACTGTCTGGTCATCTCATAATAACATGACCAGCACCCCTATATATGTGTTACTGTTTCTCCCACGCTATTCGTTAGATCCGTGCGCGTCTTTCCCCCGGACTTGCCAAGATAAGAAAGGATCAGAACCAAAGAATATAGCGCGCAAACGGGAGATACCATTCAGTCCCTACCATTTGCAAATCATTCATCATGACATCACACTTTTGCATACCGGATTTGGGCGACCTGTATGATAAAGACTTAAATGGGGGCAACTCTACTCCTACATGTTGCGAATATAAGCGGGTGCTACGGTGCGATGACGTAGTGGTATGCCAATGAGTATACAGACAGTAGTGGCTGGGCCGTACAGCAGATTCACGTGACCATGGACCTGGGAGGCCAGTGGAGAATAATCACAAACATACGTCACAGCGGACTTGTCCCAGTTGGTCATGTACCTCATCACATGGCCACGCAGACTGTCATACAGTACATGAGAAAGACGGACAGATGTTTTAAAGAAACAAATGGCACAGCACGAACGCTCAGCTATATGTGCGCTTTTGAACCCTAGGCTATTAAAAAGTAATTCTAATCCATGCATTTTTTTTTTTTTTTT
Source organism: Ascaphus truei (assembly GCF_040206685.1). Lineage (NCBI taxonomy): Eukaryota > Metazoa > Chordata > Amphibia > Anura > Ascaphidae > Ascaphus > Ascaphus truei. The sequence continues at coordinate 122,292,743 of NC_134484.1, forward strand.
TTTAAATGTTCGAAACCATTCATATAATTTCGACGTATATCATGTATAAATTATTACATTACAATCTAACATCTGTACACGTTTCTCAGATTGTTACGTTGATTGTCTAGGTTTATATTTTGCCCACTCTGCTCTCAGATCGAATTTTTTGGTTTTCTTTAAAGAATTAAGGACATCGCTATGAATTAGAGGCTATGTTCGGTCCTGAGCTACTGTACACACATTTGTATATGGGGTAGTAGGAATATAATTTTGGCAGTTTGTATGTCATGTTCTTTTAACAAGAATATACAGGTGCATTTTTATAGATTATTTTATATATATTTGAAAGAAAACCACTAATGCTGAAGGATTGTGTTGATTCTTTGAATTACAAATACGTTTAATCTAGTTTTGATTTTTGCAATGTTTAGTACATAAAGAGGGATGTGAATTTAATAAGCAAGAATGACAAGACGTGGAAATACATATGAAAACCCTTTAGCTATGAATTCCTTCCTGGTGGTTAAGGGAAAATAATTTATTCCTAAGGATTCTGAATTGGCCTGCCAAAAAGTCTATTTAAAATCAAAATTGTAAAGAAATTTCCCATTTTCTCTTAAAATCAAAATGTCTTCTAAAAGCCCCAAGCAGTTTAAGATCCTATTTTGTCCACTCTTACAAAATATGAACAACCTATTTTGGTCTTGTGAAACAAATAAGAACTGTAATTTGCATTTGTCTAAGTATTTCAGTGCCATCTATGACATCACAATAAAACTGATAAGTGAATGCCACAAAACTTCAGTTTAACTAAGTAATGCCTATGAGGAGGTGGTACAGTATGTCGCAACAGTTGTTCCGGTGTAAAAGAGTCCATATTAAAATAAAAAAAAATAAAAATCTGGTTCAAACAGAGTGGCTTCATGTATTCTGATTTTTGGTACATTTCTTTAAAAACTTTTTTTTATTTATTATTATTATTAACTGAACCACAAGCACAGGCTCAAATCTTTTTAATGCGTTTGAAAAAAAATATTTACATTACACCTTGAGTGTGCTAAAGTAGAACACTTTGTCATTTACCGGGAAATTACCCCGGTTTCAACACAACTAACAAGCATTCTGAGCTATAAACAATTAACACAGAAACACATATATTAGCATCGTACAATAGAACAACTTAATAATGTGACTTACTTTCTGGAAAGGTGCGACATGGTCAGGAAACATTCCGTGGTGACATCAAGAAAAGAAAGGGGGAAAAAAAAAAAAAGCACAGTTTAGTTTTTCATGATCGTTAAATATTTGTAAATAACAAAAACATAGCAAAATTAACAATTATTTTTATCCTCATACAAATTTTAGCCCAACGCATCTTCACCAGAGCGGAGGGGGAAAAAAACAAACAGCAGATTTTCTCTAGGCTCCAGAGAACATGACAGCTGCATGCAGTCACCGCGCCTGGATTTTAATCAAGTACGTAGCTGCTTACTACTGCTATTCTCTGCCGCCATGGGGCTGTTGCTATTTCCTGCGGCCGGGGAGGTCCTTCTGCTATTCCCTGCGGCTGGGAGGGGGGGGGAGGGGAGAGGGAGGCGGCCGAGGGGGTTGCTGCTATTCCCTGCGGCCCGGGGGGGCTGCTGCTATTCCCTGCGGCCCGGGGGCTGCTGCTATTCCCTGCGGCCCGGGGGGGGGCTGCTGCTATTCCCTGCGGCCCGGGGGGGGGCTGCTGCTATTCCCTGCGGCCCGGGGGGGGGCTGCTGCTATTCCCTGCGGCCCGGGGGGGCTGCTGCTATTCCCTGCGGCCCGGGGGGCTGCTGCTATTCCCTGCGGCCCGGGGGGGCTGCTATTCCCTGCAGCCCGGGGGGCTGCTGCTATTCCCTGCGGCCTGGGGGGGCTGCTGCTATTCCCTGCGGCCCGGGGGGGCTGCTGCTATTCCCTGCGGCCCGGGGGGCTGCTGCTATTCCCTGCGGCCCGGGGGGGCTGCTATTCCCTGCGGCCCGGGGGGGTTGCTGCTATTCCCTGCGGCCCGGGGGGCTGCTGCTATTCCCTGCGGCCCGGTGGGGCTGCTATTCCCTGCGGCCCGGGGGGGTTGCTGCTATTCCCTGCGGCCCGGGGGGGCTGCTGCTATTCCCTGCGGCCCGGGGGGGTTGCTGCTATTCCCTGCGGCCCGGGGGGGCTGCTGCTATTCCCTGCGGCCCCGGGAGCTGCTGCTATTCCCTGCGGCCCGGGGGGGGGGGGCTGCCATTCCCTGCGGCCCGGGGGGCTGCTGCCATTCCCTGCGGCCGAGGGGGGGGGCTGCTGCTATTCCCTGTGGCCCGGGGGGGCTGCTGCTATTCCCTGCGGCCCGGGGGGCTGCTGCCATTCCCTGCGGCCGAGGGGGGGGGCTGCCATTCCCTGCGGCCGAGGGGGGGGCTGCTGCTATTCCCTGTGGCCCGGGGGGGCTGCTGCTATTCCCTGCGGCCCGGGGGGCTGCTGCTATTCCCTGCGGCCCGGGAGGGCTGCTGCTATTCCCTGCGGCCCGGGGGGCTGCTGCTATTCCCTGCGGCCCGGGGGGGCTGCTGCTATTCCCTGCGGCCGCTGCTGCTATTCCCTGCGGCCGGGGGGGGGGGGGGAGTGGGGTTCGCTGCTATTCCCTGCGGCCGGGGGGGGGGGGGGGGAGGATGCTATTCTCTGTGGCCAGTATTGGCTACGGTCAGTTTCCCCAGCAATCCCTGGCTTTGAGGAAACTAAAATGGGTTACATCTGTATGTCAGTTTCCCCCAGCAGCAGGTAATATTAAGCTACCCATGTCCCACTCTCCATCTCCTACAACCTTTGTGCTACCAGGCCATGATATGTAAATGGCTTCAGAAGCTTATATGTGTTATATTTCTATTAGACACACACATAAGATACTAAATTCCCCATTCAAATAATTAAAAAAATAAATTATATATGATATTTTCACACACGTGTAACAGAGCAATTTAAATGCTTATTCTAATATAAACAAGATCACAAAAGGAAAGCATAATTATTGTAGTTTCACTCTGTTATACATAGCAATAAATCTTAAAAGCAAGAAGGAAACCTAAACGTGCTTTGAAAGAAGGCGAAGGTCAAGGTAAGAGAGAGTCAGGGGGAAATTCTATATAGTTCCATGCTGCCGGTTGGGCTGTTTTCGGCCTTATATTCACATTGACTGCACGATGTATGTATGAAAACTGCTTGACTGCCGCATCGGACTACATAGAATAAGGCCCTAAGAGAGCACAGAGCAGTACAAAGCACCCGAATTACTGCATCTGGCAAGAGCCCCTACTTACTAAGTGGTGCTATTTCAGATGGTACCTTTCATGGCCGTAATACACCTTAAGGCAAGTTAGTGAACGAGGCTTAGGAAATCTGGCACAAAATGTTGGTGGTTGATGCTGGAAATGCTTATTCCTTATGTTTAGGAATAATTGCCTCTGACGTTTGTTTAGAATTTGCACTGCTCAATATTTTGGTGCTAATTAGTGCTTTCAATTGGGAAATAAAGATATTTCAGAATATGAAAATGACAAGCCAATAAAAAATAAAGCCTTAAACAGCTAAGGAAATATCTCAACTTTTAGGCAAACAAAATGATTATGTGAATATATTTTATATATAAAAATCAACTATTACATAAAGCAATAATTTAAAAAATAACCACACACCTATTTTGCTAAAAGATCATTAACTGAAACTGTAGATTATCCTCTTTTTTTTGCATACTGCTACTGCATAAATGTCTTTCAATACATGATCAAGCGCTTATTTATATATAGTACATTCTCAAACACCCTGCACAATGCCTGCAGTTCCTTAATACTGTACAGGCATACCCCGCATTAACGTATGCAATGGGACCGGAGCATGTATGTAAAGCGAAAATGTACTTAAAGTGAAGCACTACCTTTTCCCACTTATCGATGCATGTACTGTACTGCAATCGTTATATACGTGCATAACTGATGTAAATAACACATTTTTAACAGGCTCTATAGTCTCCCCGCTTGCGCACAGCTTTGGTACAGGTAGGGAGCCGGTATTGCTGTTCAGGACGTGATGACAGGCGCATGCGTGAGCTGCCGTTTGCCTATTGGGCGATATGTACTTATTCGCGAGTGTACTTAAAGTGAGTGTACTTAAAGCGGGGTATGCCTGTATTACAAATTCTTTTATATTTCTCAATTCAAGGTTTTTTTGGGTGGTTATCTAGTCCAGCGGTGCGCAAACTGTGGGGCGCGCCCCCTTGGGGGGGCGCAAGATTATGTAGGGGGGCGCGGGCTGCTTGCAGGGAAACCTGGGGGCGGGCAGAGCTGTGCACGGGCGGCCAGAAGCTCCGTGCTGAGACTGCTTCTATGTGTCTGTGTCTTGCAGAGGGGGCGGGGCTTCTCTCTGCACACAGACAGCCCCTCCTTCTCTTCCTGTCTGCTTCCTGCACCAGTTTTCAGGAGCAAGGGGGGTTGGGGGATCGGAGCATGTCGCCCCCCCAAGAGAAAGAGAGTGTGTGTGTGTGTGTGTGTGTGTGTGTGTGTGTGTGTGTGTGTGTGTGTGTGTGTGTGTGTGTGTGTGTGTGTGTGTGTGTGTATTGAGTGTGTGTGTGTGGGGATTGCGTTTGTGTGTGTGTGGGGATTGAGTTTGTGTGTGGGGTGGGGATTGAGTTTGTGTGTGGGGGGGGATTGAGTTTGTGTGTGTGTGTGTGGTGGGATTGTGTGTGTGTGGGGGGGGGATTGTGTGTGTGGGGGGATTGAGTTTGTGTGTGTGGGGGGGGGTTGTGTGTGGGGGGGATTGAGTGTGGGGGGGGATTGAGTTTGTGTGTGTGGGGATTGAGTGTGTGTGTGTGTGGATTGAGTGTGTGTGTGGGGGATTGAGTGTGTGTGTGGGGGGATTGAGTGTGTATGTGGGGGGATTGAGTGTGTGTGGGGGATTATGTGTGTGAGGGGGGGATTGTGTGTGTGGGGGGGGGATTGTGTGTGTGTGTGGTGATTTGAGTGTGTGTGTGGTGATTTGAGTGGGTGTGGGGATTGAGTTTGTGTGTGGTGTGTGTGGGGGGGGATTGAGTGTGTGTGGGGGGGATTGAGTGTGTGTGTGGGGGGGATTGTGTGTGTGAGGGGGGGATTGTGTGTGTGGGGGGGGATTGTGTGTGTGTGGGGGGGGGATTGAGTGTGTGTGTGGTGATTTGAGTGTGTGTGTGTGGTGATTTGAGTGGGTGTGGGGATTGAGTTTGTGCGTGTGTGTGTGGGGGGGGGTTGTGTGTGGGGGGGATAGTTTGTGTGTGTGTGTGTGGGGGGGGGATTGAGTGTGTGTGGGGATTGAGTGTGTGTGTGTGGGGGGGGGATTGAGTGTGTGTGTGGGGATTGAGTGTGTGTGTGTGGGGATTGAGTGTGTGAGTGTGTGGGGATTGAGTGTGTGGTGTGTGTGGGGGGGGATTGAGTGTGTGTGGTGATTGATTGAGTTTATGTGGTGAGTGTGTGTGTGTGTGTGTGTGTGTGTGTGTGTGTGTGTGTGTGTGTGTGTGTGTGTGTGTGTGTGTGTGTGTGTGTGTGTGTGTGTGTGTGGTGATTGATTGAGTGTATGTGTTGAGTGTGTGTATGTGGTGATTGATTGATTTATTGATTGAGTGTGTGTTGTAATGCAGTGGTGCGCAAACTGGGGGGGGGGGCAATGAGATGCAAGATTATTTAGGGGGGCGCAGGCGGCGTGCGACAAAAACTGGGTGCGTGGGCCGGCAGACGCTGTGCGCGAGGGGCGGCCAAGAAGATGTGCACCTGCGGGCAGCCGAAGATGTGTGCGGGTGGCTGAACAGGATAGTGCAGGTGGCGGCCTCGTGATGGTGTGTGCGCACACGCGCAGGGGCTTCGGAGGTACGGGGAGGAGCACGCCCGAGCACGGTGAAGTCAAACGCCCCTCCTTCGGTGTCTGCCCTGCAATAGCGCTGTGTTCCTGCTCTCCTCCGCTGGCAACCTGCTTCGCTGCTATCCTCTGCAAGTGAAAGGGTCGGCTGCACCTATATCACTCATACTATGAATGTACAGAAATAATGTAAAAAACTGAAAACACAACATTGAAAACGGAAATAATAATGTAGGTAGGAGTTTGGATGACAATGGGGATAGCAAGACAAAAAGCATGGAGGGGAAGAAAGAAAAAAGGGGGGGGAGAGGGAAGGGAGGTAGCAAAGAGGTGGATGAATGCCCCCCCCAAAGGATTGCCTTTGTGCACGTACACTCTCCCAAGCTTGGCGCTTTGGGTGACAAACAAAATTGACTTTGATGTGAGCTCAGCAGCAGTCAATACACACACACAGACACACACAGACACACACACAAATAGCCCCGATCCACGCTTGCAAAATGATGCAGGACACCCTGTGCTCATGCTTGGAGAGTTGGTGATGTCACCGCTCTCAGCGGCAGCGTGGAGGCAGCCTAATTTTGCAAGCGCGAGCTGTTGAAATATGTCAGTATTTAAACATATTTGGATTTATATTGTATACCATTTAATAAAGGTTTTTTTTTTTTTCATGTGATTTTGATTACATCTGGCAGGGGGGGCTCGAGAAATTTTATGGATGAAAAGGGGGGCTCGGCATAAAAAGTTTGCTCACCCCTGATCTAGTCTATTGTAGCCAAACGTAAAAGCCTGATTTCATAGTATGATGATAAATGAACAGTACAATTGCCTTGTGTTTTATGACCTGAACTTGCATTTCCTTTTTCACCCTTATAAAGAACACTTAGTTTATGAGCACATCTTATCCCATCCAAATCAGTAGATTTCCTATGAAGCGTGTCCATAACATTTACAGTTGTTGGTTTTTGGAATTATGGAATTATTTAGGGTTAATCAACACCAGCCAAGTCATGCCAAATATAGATGCAAAATGGACAGCGAACACATTATCACCTCTTAGTTCTGGACAGTTATGACGACTTTACATTATTTAGCACTGACCAAACGTATACTTTACATCACGGGTGCTCAACCTTTTTTTCAGACGTGTAAATAAATGGACACATTTTGTGGCAGGTCAATCTCCTACATTTCTCACTCCATTTCCCCCCCATTCCCTCCTCACTCAATTTCCACCTCCTCTTCTTACTGCGGAGGGGAGCTGGGACCCCACGGGTGGCTGCTGAAGTTGGGCCAACTTCTGGCGGGGAAAGGGGGGGGTGTGGAAGATTGTGTGAGAGGGCCCCACAGTCCTGAGAGCCAGCTACCTGGGTGCGTTGCCCCAGCAGTAGAGTTAAGTCTCCTGGCTTGCGGGGGGAGGGTCGACGGGAGGCCAACGGAAACCGGTGGAGCTTCCGTCCCTCAGAGCTGCTGATTCCGAGTCTCATCACAATGGCCCATTCCAAATGCCGTCGCGGGCCACAGGTTGCCAGAAGTCACCCCTGCTTTACATCATGCAAAAATCAATAAAAGGCAACTTATTGCCTTTACCAAAGCCAACACTTATTAGTTTTATTACTGCAAAATTCTTACGTCTTTAACATTACTCAGAATACTAACCTTGCGTACCCTAAGACGTAGCCATTATATCACGTGGTCTGGCACTCCTGGGGCCCCATGATATAGGGGCTGAGTCACAGACCTTTACAGCTAGTTTTAATGGGGAGATAGAGTTCTGCAAGAACGCCATCCGTGAAGCCCCGATCAATCACAAGATCACGAAGTGCCAGAGTGACTGTGGCATGCCTTTCTGGCACCCAAAGGGTTAAATCCCTTTTATCGTCTCCCACCAGAACTGCCGTTTCCATCCGTTCTTAACTTTCAGAACAAGGTCTGCAATAAGGGAAGGTCGGAACGCAGTCTGGAGTTGTGAACCAGGAGAAGGAAATCATGTAACGCGCAATAATTCAGGACTAGCATAGGTGGCACTAGAGCACAAGCAAACTAAGCAACTGCGGAGGGCAGTGGTTTTCAACCTTTTAAAAAGGTCCGATCCACAGAGGTTTGCTAAATCAGGGTTCGTATTGTCACGTTAACCAAATCAGTAATGTACGTTATTTTCTCTGTTAACACATATCCACACAGCTAATTATATGCAAAGACAATGGCTGTTTATCGATAGCATGGGCTTAATCAGCACTCCCTTGTGTTGGCTGCAAATAACATGGCTTTAAGCATGACTTGCCTAAAAGTGGCGTTACTCCCATCTAGATCCTGAAACATGGGTTTTGCTAGATGGGTAGTTAAATGTCCCCCTCCTCATCTCATATACACCATAGAACAAGCTGAAAATGTAAAGACCTGCCACTTTTGTGACCATAAATTTATGTTGGAATGTGTAAACAAAATGGGATTTGTGAAAATAATTTGTGAGGCGACGGATGGTTCAAGAGTAATCTGGAGTTTTTTAGCACAGGGCTTTCAAATGACCATCATCGCCACCAACAGGCACTCTTTTTATTGGATGGGAGATCTTTCTATCCATGTTCCTACCCACTTGGAACTAAACAATTGATTTAAGCAACATTACAGCAGTACCAGATTATTGTATTATCCTCAAGCCCTCCCCCAACAGGTCAGGTTTTCAGGATATCCCTGCTTCAGCACAGGTGGCTCAGTCAAAGACGGAGTCACCTGGGCTGAAGCTCTGATATCCTAAAAAACTGATCTGTTTGGGGGGGGGCTTGAGTAATGGAGTTTAGCAGCCCTGTTCTAGACTACTGCAGTCACAGCTACCCACATTTTTGATTATCAGCCTCGTGAGGTACAATTAAATGTAGGCATGTAATGTAGCTGTTGTTCTTGATTTCCACCATAGAAGAAATTAGAAATTTGTTGACAGACGTTTTAATGTCATGCTATCAGTTGATTAGCTGAGATGGGTGTGCATATTTGAGTGAGAATGACATTTCCTTAAGATATTTGGTTTTCTTCCGGTCCCTTCATGGCAACATAAACACAGTAGGAAAAGGCTCCTCCTATAGCTGGGGGTAGGACAATAATTGGAACAGGTTTATAGAAGTTATTCACTCCACCAAAGCCAGATATCCATAGTAAAGTTGAAACAGAAAGATGTTCAAGCACACAAAAAACAGGGATGTGAAATACACGTTGTAATGAGGGAACTAGTAGAAAAGGAAACACAGTCGCTATTTATTTATAAAATGTTTTACCCGTAAGTAATACATTGAGAGTTACCGCTAGTTTTCAAGTACAGTATGTCCTGGGCACAGAGTTATAATGACAAATACATGGTTACAAATACATAGTTACATTACATTACAATGGTAACATCAACATACTAGGATAGATCAAAGCATATACAATAGGCTATGAGGGATCGCTCACCTATTGACAGTACAAAAGCGCCTAAGCGCTTGTCTGCTGATCCCTGCGGCTGCTAAATCATGCAGATCCAGCCTGTAATATCTTCTAATAAATGTTTGTCCTGGCGACAACCTGGCTGCATTACAATTCTCTTCAGGACAGACATCTGCCTTCTCTGCTCAGGAAGCCGCTGCAACTCTCGTGGAATGAACCTTAAAGTGAAAACTGTGAGCTTTGACCCACTGGATTTATAGTCTTCAGTAATGCAACTTGTAATACATCTTGCTATGGAGGAAACGCACACTGCAAGATCCTACAGAGACCTTCCAAAGCCCTTCAAATAATATAGTCAGCTGTCCTATTAATTTAAGAAATAATAGCCCAAACCACATCCAAATTATGAAGCATCTTCTCTGTCTTGTTGGATGGATTAGAGAAAAATGAAGGTAAAGCGATTTCACATGAAATCAAGTTAAGCACCTTGCGTTTGAAATGAGAGGTTGACATTTGCAAAACCAGAGATTTATCAGGTCCAATGCTTTTGGAACCAGCTTGGAGTTAGAAGGATCGTTTCAACCCTGTTTGATTTTGAACCTTCCTGAGATCCTTCTTTTTAAGAATTGGAGGGAAGATAGAATCCAGTTTAAATTCCCATGGCATGTCCCTTATGATTTTGATACGTCTAGATACCCCCAGAAATACACACGGTCTGCCAAAAATTGCCGCACAAAGACCACTACGCTGGTCTGAACAGAGTTCTGTTGATACAATCTGCTTGTTAATGGCTCTGAAGGTTTTTGTTCCTCTTTGTTTGTGTCACTGCAGTGACATTGTCTGAAAAAATATTTTTGGGTGACCTTTCAGCATTTGTGAAAACCTTGCAGGCTTTCGAATATTGTGCTTTATTGAAGGATATTTATTGGATCCCGATCTTTGTTATCCATTTCTTCTGGACAACATGATTGAGGTAATGAGATTCCCATCCGTGGAGACAGGCATCTGTTACCATTTGGAAAGCGCGAAGGCTTTTACTTTGGCCAGGTTCTCTCATGTATCCACCAATGCAGAGTGTGTCTTGGATAAAACTTTAGTATCTGTAGCTTCCTTTGCAAAATGCTTTAAATAAAAAAAACAAAGTTTATTTGTGGTTCCCCTAGGCCTAGAGTATACGTCTATCACAGCACGGAACGTTCTGATGAGACACGAACTACCCTGCCAATGCCCCAGACGTCTTCCTGAATCCTGTCGCTATTCTAGAGATTTGTTGAATTCTCCGTCTTGGTAGACATTAAATCTTTATGGGTGCTGAAATGTAGTCCCTAAATCTCAACAATTTGGAAGCACGGAGGTTGGTTTTCGTCAAGTTTATTTGCCAACCCAGCTTCTTCAATTCTGTGAAAGCCATACTTACATGAACCAACATTTGCCTTTGTGATTGAGCTCTTATAAGGGTGTCCTTACATAGAGATTACCAATCCTCCTTGTTGCCCGAGACCACAGTCATTACATTCGTGAAGTTTTGAGGGGCCATTTCTATTTCAAAGTGAAAGGCCTAGAAGTGGTTCCTGACACACACAATCGTAGGTACTTTTGATGATTGGGATATGCAAGTAAGCATCCTTTCTTATGGCCATCTACCATCTTGAAATGATGAATCTCCAACCAGCTATTCATGTGCTTGAGGTTTAAAACTGGCCTGTCGTCACCTGAATTTTTTGGGGATAAGGAAGGTAATGGCATTAATCCCTCTTAACTGCTGACCAGCTGGTACTTTCAGGAATGTTTTCAGCAGAAAGTTTTCATGCATCATTCCAAGCAGGAACTTGTTTTTTAGTGAGCGTCAAGGAGACCTTGATTCCATTATGTGATCCTTTCCATTAAGTCATCCTTATCTGGGTGAAGTATAAATTCTACGGCATAACCTTGACCAAGGAAGTTGAACACCCATGCATCTGACGTAATATGAACGCATTGATCCATGAACTGGGAGAGTCTATTTCCTACTTGACATATCTCACCAGACAGGTTAACAAAGACTTCTATTGAAGGGTCTGGTAGTCCCAATTCTTGATCTCTCCCCTCTGCAATGGTTGCGGAGACTGTAGTACTCAGTATGTGGTATTAGATTGGTCAGGACTGTACTTCTGGTTTTCCTGGAACCTTCTCCAAGGAGATCTAAGGAGTTTCAACCATGTAATATATCTCTTTTCATGAAGCAGAAAATGCCCTCTTCCACCAGAAATCTTTGCTACAAGTGCATCCAATGTTTCACCAAACAGGAAAAAAACATTTGAAAGATAAGGATAAAAGTACCCCTTTAGATGAATTGTCCACCAACCAGTTTCTTATTCAGAGTGCTCTATGGGCTACTGCCAACTGGGCTGATATTGCCAGAGAGGCTAAGGGATGTCCAATGAGGTGTCACAAATAAAATCTTGTGCATCTTGGAGGTCAGAAATATCTTTCAGGATCCTCTGTCATGATCTTTTCTAGATTGCTGCACCAGAGTCTGATTATTCTAGCTATGCAGACTGTAGCTCCAGCAGTATAGATAAAGAAAAACTGCGGCTTACTAACCACATGAATATGAAAAAATGAAAAATGGTGCAAAAGTGAATAGTGAAAATAGTTATACGCACACTGAACATAGATATATAAATATATGAAGAAATGTAATAATCATATAAATATAAGTGATACGCTGCTCGACTAATGAGGATCCTTCTTCGATCCTTACAGGATATTGATTGTAGAATATAGGGAACGCAGAATCATGTGCAAGACAAATTATGTATATAGTGCAATATTGTAGTAATAATTTAGTCTGTTGATGAAATAAATATACTTGGACAAGAGATCAATGCCACTACTCACATGGCCTAGAGTAAATGCAGACCTATCAAAGGTATCTTTAGAAGAGTGCCCCTCTTCTCTCCCGGTCACTGGCAGTGGTTGATATCTTGTTAGTGTGATGGGGACATCTACCCGTAGGTTGGATCAGGAACCCTTCTTAGGCTGGGGCCATCGTGCTGCAGACCGTGCGGAGGCGTCCGCACGCTGAGCGATCAGATTGCCTAAAGGCAGTGATCGCGTCCATGCAGTGTGCCGGCAGAAGCGGGAGGAAGCGCGTGTTGCACAAGAAATCAGTTGAAACTGATTTCTTAGCGCGACAGGCCGGTCACGTAAGCCGTTCGCCCAATGAGGGCGAATCAGCTCCGTGACGTCCCAAGGAACACCCCACGTGGCCAGTCCACCATGGCCTGGGAAAGCACCCGCCTCAAGCAGGTCACTTCACAGCCTCCACAAGGGCGAAGGCAACATGGCCCCAGCCTTACGGTTAGATTATCCCCCCTTTCAAATCACAATACACAGAGACAGTCATGTACTGTATAAAAATGATGTATTTACATAAAATAAAGTACAACAATCTATACTCAAATATTAAAATAGCATCGGCGGCCAATTGTGGAGCATAGTAACCACGTGGACAGCGCGTCGCTTCGGATCCTTCTCTCGCGGTTCTCCTCTATGTTGCTCCAGCAGGCTTTAAACATAATCCAACCGTGGAGAATTGTTTCCGTAGAATTCCTTCCATACTACTATCTATCTAAAGGATTAAATCATGATCCATCCTCTAGGGCAGTGTTTCCCAACTCCAGTCCTCAGGGAACCCCAACAGGTCAGGTCTTAAGGATATCGCTGGAAAAGGCGGCCATATCAAAATACAATAGCAAATGGAGGACCCCCGCTGTGCCTCTCAGTTGAGGTAGGACAGAATAACTGGCCTTGGTGGAATGAATGCCTCCTAAATACCTAGGCCAATGATTCTATCACACCCCAGCTGGAGGAGAAGCTTGAATGTTCATGTTGCCATGGGGACGCTGGGGGAGGGGGGATAAAAGTACTTTTTATGCACATTTAGTAAACAAATTCGGCTGTGAATTGATCTTGAATGCTAGAAATCTGTGTAAAACTATTTTGTTTTTGTTTTTTTACATCAACTGCCAGACATCCGGTTCTACAGATAGATGTATGAATTTCCCCGCCACATTTGTCACTCTTACCTATTCTAGTGTATGCTAAATAAATATTTGCAATTAAGTCAAATCCTCTTCCAATAACAAAGAAAACAAAGCCATTGTAAAACAATGATGTGTTTCAAATTACTTATCAAATAGTAGCCTACTGAAGACATTACGAATATGTAAAATATAGACCTAACAGTGATCCTCTGTATTATGATCGTTAATTTAGCTATTTTAAGAAAATTAATTTCCCAAGGAATATTTTTGGAAGTAGTCCAGATAATAATCGATATTCACACATTCTATTATAGTAGAGGAACATTTGCCCTCGTTTTTATGCTGGGGACATTTGAAACTGGAACAATAAGTATCCCAATTCACCATGTGTGCTGCTTTAAAACAACCTCGAGTTTTTGGACTATATGACTTGTATTCTAAAAAGTCATTGTACATTTCATGAAGCCTTTTATGACTTATTTAAAGAAAAAAGGGAGGTGGTTTCTTATTCTCAGAGTTGCCTGTGCGCCATATGGCTGAAGGGAATTTAGTACATATGGTACATAAATGTAGAGAAACAAATTATTTTTGGCAACAGGTATCATTGCAGATGAAGTCCTGCTGTTTCACAAAGTTAAAACAGCGATGTAATTTACCCACTATCATCTCAAACTCCACTAATCAATAATGTGTCTCTAACTCTCAGGGTCTGTGCTTCATGTAATCCTGTTCTGCATAAACTTTAGTTCTATACAGAATATTATGTGGGGATTTTTGTTGATGCAGCTAGGTGTCTATATACTGTAGATCTGGTGCGATTGTGAGTGTTATTGCTAAATCCAGTATATGAACATTTAGGAGACTGGGGGTCCCTTAAACAAAACAGATCTTTGGTACTGCAAATTCATAATGCTCTATGTCAATCTACTGTAGGGCATTATTTGGGACAAAATGAGCCACAACCTCCATATGCAAAACCTCCCTTACCATCCAAATCACTCAGCGAGAAAATACAAAGGAATAACATAATTCGAATGTCTTGGTATACCAAGTTAAAAAAACAAAAATTGCATAAGTCGGCGCCTATCTAAATTTAGGCTTTTCCCACATGTTCTAAATCTAGATCTATATACTGTAAATCCTTCAAACAAGAAATTAGGTTGCGTAAAATGAAATACAGATTTCAAAGGTCATTCAGTGGAAAGTGAAACACGTTGTAAAGGTTACAAATCTGCTTCGATCTGTACTGCCAACTTCAAGACGCTTAAGTCAAAGTAAAATAGCTAATTAAACACGAATACTGTACTAAAAAATATACAATTTAGCGCTCTACCTATAAATTAAAAAAAACAATAAGGTGTCAGTGCCTAATGCCCCGAAAGCGATTAAAGTGCACAAACAATATATGATATATAATAAATGTGACTAATAAGAATTATAACAATTAATGGGTATTAACCCCAAAATAGTGAGTGAATCCTATAGTGACTAATAGGTCAGCTATAAGAATGGCAGCCAAAATCATCCGCGAGGAGAGGGAGAAAAGTGTGACGCCGACCCCAGCTGCTGGCGCCGTACGCCTGATACCCATGCTGCGGACGGTATCTTTCAATCACGGGCCAATACTTGAAACACAGCGAGTGTAAATTTATGGTCTTGCGTTTTTTAAATAAATGTATCTCTTGTACCATGCTATGTTTTATTTCTATGCATTCATGGGTACATGCATGTTGGAGACTTTGTGGATCCAGCTGTCTGATTGAAGTTAGAGACATCTTCCATTGCCTGGGACCTATTCACTTGCTGTAAGTAGGCATGTGACTTGTGCAAGCGATTCACACTGTGGAGGTTACAGCGCAATGGGGTGTTCTCTTCTTTATTGTACCTACAGAGTTTCCAGTCGTTGAGGAGCTTTTCTTTGGATCAACGAACACTATATGGGACTGATATAATTATCCTAATCAAGGACTGGACTTTGTCTGCGCCAAGGACTTTTTGATCTCTTTACTGTTGCAAAGTAAAATAGCTGCAGACACGAAGGTAAGGAAGATTTTTAATTGATCAAAAAATGTGGCATATATTTAAAACACCAATGACTAAAATCTTACACTTTCAGTCTATTAACTGTAAATTCAAGTCACACTTCACACATTAAATGGTGCTCAGCACATTTCTCTCAAATTATTTTTTCATGATTAAGTAATGGAATATTGTTTGTTTTTTTACAAAAGCCCTGATGGCTGATACTTCTTCTTACTGCCCACACAGGCCAATTACATTTTACCTCCATAACTCTTGCTACTATTTTTCAAAAACTGCAGTTTTCGACATCTTTCAAACTTCCAAGATGCCCAAGTGCAGAGCATACATTATAAGCGGGGTGCGCAAACTTTTTTGTTTGCGCCCCCCTGCCTGCTCTCCCCCCCCCCACCTTTCCTCCGGCATTGTTGGTGTCATTTGACACCGCATTGACATGGCGATGCGCTGCCAGTAGCCACAGGAGACAAGGTAAGAGATATACAGAGGCATCGCGCGTTCCCCCAGCATTTTGTTTAAACGTTGTGGAGGAAGAGCGCGGGGCCTCAGTAAACGCTGCGTCTTCCCAGAAAATGTCACGCTCCCCCCCCCCCCCCGCCTTATAAGAGTGAAATAGAAGCAAGGGGACATTCAGATCAAAGCAGCATGGTGAAGATCTATGGCAGCACTTTATACATGATTGACCGAGTGTCTGGAGGAGATATATATCTATATCCCCATAGCTTTGTGAAAAAAGGTGGGGTTACTGTGGTCTTCCAACAATCTTTTATTGAGAAGCTATTACTTGCATGTGCGACAGCTGGTGCATGCGCAGACGGCTACTGTGTTAGTAGCTTAAATAGCAACCGTATGAAAAAAGGGTATATACGGTATACATACACATTTAACGTTCGATCTCATGACACGGCATGGTACGCACACAAAAACTGAAAAATGCCTAAGCAAGTTTAACAGAATATGCATGCGCATAGCATTGAAACAGTCTTCCCCAAGCTGCAGAAGACTTGAGCCACATTTGTTTGAACTCTCCAGCAATGGGAAGAGCGTTTGACAGCATATTAAATAGGGGGTCTTTGTGCAAAAGAGAAAAACAGAAGATTAAAAAGCACGAAAAGAAAAAAAAAAAGCATTTGCATTAGGCAAATCACTTAAACCTAAGAAGCTGTTCTGGAGACCATATCTCCAGCAGCACTTACATGAAAACAGCGGATGTTTAAAGCAAATAAAACGGGATATGGTTTGTAAAAAACCTCACAAGAAAACAAAATGCATAGCCTGAAAAAGAGGGCAGAAGAATTTAAATACCTCAAGGGTATATACATAGACGAATAAACATTTCTTCCCAGGGAAGCGATATATGTATCCCATCATAAATGGCCCAACAACATTATCGTTTATTTGTAAAGCGCATACATCTAATGCAGCGCGGTACAATGGGGGTACAGAGATTTTATAATTACATTAGATAGACAAATTAAAAAATGAGGCCTAATAAGAACAATCGTAAATCTATGTCTAGTCTTAGAAAATGTATTCCTCATAGTTAAAACTGACCCCGCACTGCTGTGCTTGAGACACGTGTGCACTTCATCCATGCCTCCATACCTACATGGTTTCTGTATGGTATTACTTGTATGTATTATCACCAAAAAAACCTTACAAGCAATAGAAGTAATAATGTTACTGGTAACATTTCCAATAACTACAATATTTGTATTGCTTGGCGGTGTCAGAGAGCATTACAGGAAACGTCAGCAGGTAAAGGTTTTTACCATTAAAATTCTATTCTGACCAAGAAATAAAACCGTTCCCCGTTAAGCCTATGCATGAGATCACAGGAGCAGGAACTGATCCAAAGAGCAATGCCCTGGCCAATTACTGAGAGCCAGTGATGCAAGGCAAAGCTGCTCCTGAACGGAGTGTATAAAATGTAAAGGGTAATAGGAAAGATACCGAAATTGAAAATACACATTTTCTATTAATCCCTTTAGTGTCATGTAACATATTGTAACGCACTGAAAGGGGTTAAACGGGCGTCACACATGAGCAATTTAAATACACCAATTGAAATAGTGCTTTTACTACATGTGCGTTTACACATTTCTGAGCACAGTATATGTAAAATGTCTCACACACACACACACACACACACACACACACACACACACACACGGCTTTTAGACTTGGCTTATTAAATGTAGAATCATGCCCAGGCGGAGACTTGGCCTGGGCACCAATTCCTCATTTTCCACTCCCTGCTCAAAGGCTCAGAAATGGACTGAATGGAAGTGGACAAGCTATTTAATCAAGTGTCTGCATCCTATAATATTAAGCTGACTGGAAGCAGACCTAATAAAGGTGATGATAACACCCAGTACCACACAAATAATCTAAAGTAAGCACCAGGTGCATAGGGAAAATTAACATGGAATGCAAAAAGATGTTGACCGAGGTCACATAAGTCCCTTCTTAGCACGCACTCATGGTGCAACAATAATGAATAGTAGGGAGGATATAGTATTCCTTAGAGGAGCCTAACTGATGCCAGTCACCCACAAAAGGCAGGGCTATATGGCGACAGGACATCTAACCTGTTAAAATGTAAATAATAAATGTTTATTAGGATATCAATACGCCGAAACAGGTGAAAAGTATGTAAAAGTGAATTAAAACTTAGAATAAAATATTCCCCAAGCTGGGAGGTGCTAGTGTGGTTAGTGATAGTGCTGGCTAGTAATGACACAGAGTGTGACAAGAGCATTTGGTACGCTGTGCATTTAACCCTGTCATTACTAGCCAGCAACATCACTAACCGCGCTAGCACCTCCCAGCTTGGGGAATATTTTATTTTAAGTTTTAATTCACTTTTCCATACTTTTCACTTGTTTCGGCGTATTGATATCCTAATAAACATTTATTATTTTCATTTTAACAGGTTAGACGTCCTGTCGCCATATAGCCCTGCCTTTTGTGGGTGACTGGCATCAGTTAGGCTCCTCTAAGGATTACTATATCCTCCCTACTATTCATTATTGTTGCACCATGAGTGCGTGCTAAGAAGGGACTTATGTGACCTCGGTCAACATCTTTTTGCATTCCATGGAAGCAGACCTAGCCTATTTTAGCGAGAACATCCTACAATATGCAATGTTAAGAAGAATGTCTATATAGTGTACACTATAAATACCATCCACGTTCCACTTAATATACAGTAGTTTTTGCATTGTACTGCCAATGAACTCTGCTCCTCGCATTGTAGAACAACAAACCCAACAAAATTGATTCAAAATGACAAAAAAACTATTTGGTTTGACCAGAAATTGCACAGGACTTTCCATGCTCACGAACCATTTATCTCCTGCTTATTTCTATATAAAAATGAACATGCATCCGAAATAACATGTTATTGAACAAGAACTTCAAATGGTGTGATGACTTTAATGTTTATGGCAGCCTCCCAACTTTTTGGTAATGATAATATTCTGCTCACTATGGAGTCATACAATATATGTTCAACTTCCTTTGATCCCATAATAATGGAGACTCTCTTAAACACTGCACGTCAGTACCGGATGCAAGGGGATGTACGCACCTGGTTTCTTTTAACCCTTCTTTCTGGATGACTTCCAAGATCTGTTTTGCGGTCATGGGTGAATTGGGATGTTTTTCTAAAGCCTGCGGGGTAGAAACAGAGGACAATTATTTGTTGGAATGTTTACTGTTTGTGAAACATCCAGGTTCTGTATGCCTAATATATATGTGGCCATACACCGAAAACCATTTTCAAATGCTATTAACCTTTACACTGACCTTAGGACGTATAAAAAATTTTTTATGGGAATGCCACCTGCATGGCCCTTCCAATGCTTATAAACGTTAGTCTCCCTCCTGGCTGCAGCCGCTGGGCTTTACATTTCACCCCAAACGCCTGCATTTGCTGCTTAGGTCTCACAGGGAATACTGAGGAGCAATAATAAATCACACTTAGATATAAAAATAAATCTAAGGAGAGGAACCCTCCCCAACTCAGGGAGGGGAGGGAGGGAGGGGAGGGAGGGAGTTGAATCGACCCTCCCCAACATCACTGCCCTCGTTGATCAAGTGGGATGTTGAGTGAATGGGGTGGACAAGTCACTTTGCAAACCTCCAGATGTCCTCTTGTAGCTGGAGATTACATGCGATGCCGGTCGCCTCGGCTCCTGTGCCTGGCGATCTAGGACTTTTGGCCAGGACCAATGCGCCGCCGGCGGTCCACCACCAATACAACTCACCGCCGGGCGGGTCGTCACTTGACATTTCGCTGCGCGTGCTCCGACCCCAAGTTTAAATCTCAATGGAGAGGAAAATTTACTTTTCTCAATGTCCCGCACAGCCCTGCGGGACTCAGAGCGGCGAATCGTTTTCCTCTCCATTTAGGTATAAAGATGGCATCGGTGTTCCGAGCGCTCGCGGTGAAATATCAAGCGGCGACCTGCCCGGTGGTGAGTTGTAGTGGTGGCGGAACGCTGGCGACGCTTTGGTAGTGGCCAAAGGTCCAATTCCGTATGCCTGGTATATGGTGTCATACCCACAGACAGAGGACAGTAAACCGTCTCCTTGTGGAAACCAACTCCCTAAACATGTTGCATATATATTTTACTGTACATGGTGTTTTAACACTGCTTGTTCACAAGAGCACAAATCTGGTATTACATTAGCATTCTTTTAGGATATCCCCATATGTTTAAGAATGAAATTCTGCCTTCAGGGGAAGAGAGCCACAAAGTGCACACAGACTCAAAACAACATTTTTATTTTAAAAATGGGCCATCTACTTAGTCAGCCTCTGTATGGACGCGCTTACAGTTATGGCGAGATCAACGGCGCACTGTGGCAAAAGCAAGTACCTGAAGTTCGTCGCGGGTGCCCATAGTGGGCGCGACCGCGACAGCGCCGTGGAGACCAAAAGCACAGAAGACAAAGGATTTTGTGATGCACAGCAACGGTCACATCACGTGACTGGCGGGAAGCCAATCACATCTCTATCTTGCCTTTTGTCCCTTCCCCCTTGCTGACGTCACCGCCCCTTGCCGCCAGCGAAATCGCAAAACAACTTTCGCTATAGCGACGGCGGCGTGTGACGTCACACGGTCTCTAGCAAGCAATGCAGTGCTCACTATAAGCGCAGCCTATAACAGTTCAAAGAGAGACACCTCCAAGGATACCTCTGATTTTCTGCTTTCAGAAAATAGATGTCGTTTCTGGGTGAATCACAGTTTAGTTACTAGAATTACATGAGTAAATAGCAGTGCACTAAAATCTGTCTATTGCTAATTTGGGACCAGTTTCCCTTGTAAAAAAATAAATATAATTTACACCTGTACACAAAACAAAGGAAAATATATTGTTACAACTCCTTAAAATAGAAAATGAGTAACTTTGCAAAGAATCAACACAGTCCCAATATTTTCTTTTTTGCATTTTCATGATATTGTGGAAATCACATGTCCTGATATGCACTTGGGAAATAAAAGTATAACTTGTTATCCAAAAAAAACAAAACTATATGCGTTACTACAAAACTGGCAAACAAGTGTTTGACATTTGTATTTCAAAAGTCTTTAACATTTCCTTGGCCACGTAAGTTAACACACACACACACACACACACACACACACACACACACAGACTTTCCAGCTGCAGTCCCAACAATATTTTATCTGTGCCGGATTAATTCAGCAACAGGAGTTTAGTAAAAATGCACTCTTACAAAGCAACAAAAAAAACAGTACAATGCTTATGTTATGCTCACCAGTATAATTTAATAAACATAATAATAAAATAAAAAACCTCATGGCTGATGAGAAAATTCTGGAAATTCTTGCCGAAATTTACAATGACAAGAAAATGAGAGAGCGCTTTGACAAGAACCAAGTATGACAGAGGGTTCAGAAAGATGCAGTAGGTGTTGCTTTTCATATGATGTACATTCAGACACAAATTCTGAAACACATTAACCCCAATGAATTCTAATTCCTCAATGCATATATCCTTTCTATGACTTCTACATATAAACGCCAGACAGCGGTACAATTAATAAGAAACAAGGTTGCATACATGGTACTGAAAGAATGCTGGTGAGGTAGGCTATCTGAAGGAGATATGGAGAGATGGCTCTGCCATACAAGTCACCAGTCAGTAACAGCTCTGCAAGCCTGTGGTGCACAAGCTCAAATCAACATCATGCTGAGTTTATACATCAACCATTTGAGTTGCTCTATCGTCTTTTTATATTGAAGCATTTGTCTGGCTATACAAGATGAACATAAACCTAAACTGTTTGCTTAAAGATGTATTCTGTGCATCATGCACCGAAAAAGCTGCCGTCATGAAAACAATATGGTCACAATGAACTGTCTAAGTGTACACTGTATACAGGGGGGGATTGAGTCACTCTTTGCAGAAGAGCGACCATGTAATACATTTCATCCCATGTGTGTGCCTAGGGAGGAGTAACAAATGGAGGTATAACACACAAATTATATGAAAAAGTGAAAATTAAAAAAAAAAAAAAAAAAAAAGGATTCCGTGCTGAGGTGATCATTACCAAAACTGAAAAAACTTTTTCTACATTCAACATCCAGGAGTGCCTCTATTTTATCTCTCAAAAAGGTGCACACATAATTGGGAGACCCCCCAGGTAGACTGATCGTCTCCGAGATAGATTCCTTGAGTTCTAATATGTCTCAATTTGTGAATCACTTTCCTCAAAAGTATGTTGTACAACTTAGATCGTATATATAAAAGACACTTTACATATATTGCATTTAATTTCAGATATTCAGTGGGGTAACCATTTTCACTGGGCTATATGAGATGTGGAAGCCCTATACACGAATATTGTTCATGTGAAGGGCCAACGAGCCATCCAGTCTTTTCTTGGAAGGGGATTATAATATGCCCTAGTCACTCTAAAAATGATAATTTTATTTAGAAATTATATGAGTTTATAGGAACACTATTTTATTTAGTGGCTATTTCTTTTTACAATTGTGTGGGATTGGCCATGGGGACATGGTTCACCCCCAGTTATGCACATTTGCTTATGGGTTATTGGGAAGGTCATGTGTGTGTGTGTGTGACACGATAATCCCCTGGGGGCGGCCTTGGTTTTCTATGGCCGTTTCATCAACGATAGTCTTATTATTTGAAAAGGTACAAAATTGGATCTATAACATTTATTTGAACATTTTAAACAATAATAATTTGGGATTGAAATTCACTTTTAAATATTCAAGAGTACCATATTGAATTTCTAGATCAGTCACTATCTGTGAGTGATCGTTTGGAAATGGAAACTGATGTATACACCAAAAAACCTTTCCTGCAATAATTATATACAAGTTTGTAGAAACCACCATCCACAGTAGCTCCATAACATACTGTTTGGACAGTTTAATTGTCTCCGACTAAACGGTTTCTCAGATCAAACATTCGATATACAGTCAAATATATTGAAATATATACTTTTGAGGGGGTATGTCAAATTTGGCAAGTAATGTACAAGGGGAAGATCTTTACCACGTGAAACCCTACTGTGAAAATAAGAAAAGTAGGCGATTGTCCGAATGGGAAACTAAAGTAAATAATAAAAATTTAAAAAAAACATTCATATCAGCCATTTTTATAACAAGATATCAAATTCACTACAATAATTCAGACCATTATTAGGAATCATTGGAAAATCTTTAAATGTGAACCCATTTTGACACAAATTATGAGATCATTCCAAAAACATCTTTAAGGAAGCAAAAAAGTATGACTAACTTTGTGGTACCAAGCCTTTAAAGATCTACTGAAAACAATACTAATACTAAAATGTGGTCTTCAAATTGGCTTAATCAGTGAACAATTAGAAATTATAAGTACGGATCAAGTAGATGCACAACTTGTAGTTCTATACAAAAGTGGTCAAAAAAAAAAAAAAAAAAAAAAAGAGTTGTTTCTCTCACAAATAGTAAAGTTTTGGTTCTCACCCAGGGTGCCAGAACCCATGACTTAGTAGCTACGTCCTAGTGGACAAAGTGGTTAATATTACACCGAGAACAGAGATACCTTTAACGTTAGAATATGGTCAGAAATGACCTTGGAAACAAAAGCATTTTTTACAATGAATACGGTCTTGATGGGGTTAATGCTATATAGTTAGAACCGACCATTGGTGCCATTGACGTCAATGGGGTTTTTGGGACGATAACACAAACTGTTGCTTTGGACCCTACAGATTTATGCCCTGTAACTTGCTTGCTTGCTATGGTGTGATATATGACTCCTCCCTCTCCTCATCCCCTCATATTCAAACTTCGTCTAAAACTGGTGACGTCTTCCTCTAACATCGCTAAGATCTGCCCTTCAAATGGCATTCTATGGCTATTGGTTGTAATACCTTTAAAGTGACCAATATTAGAGCTCTTAACAGATTAAATGATAGCGTACACAATAAAAAAAACTGACGTTTCAAAAGCTCTGTACACTAATGTCATCTATAAATCCTCGCAAACCGTCAAGCCAAACCTAAAAAACACACCAGTACGCGGGCCATAACTGTTCACCAGAGGGGGGTGAGGGGCTACAGGCACTACCGGGCAGTGAGGTAGAGGCCCGCCCAGGTGGCCAATAGGGGACGTTGGCCTTGACTTCCGGTCGAAAACGGAAGTTAGGCCCCGCCCGGATAGCCCCCCCCCCCTCAGCAAAAGGGCCAGAGACACAAGTTGTGTAACATCACTATAAAGAACTAAGAGCTGGATAAAGTATCACCATGCAGTCTCTGAACATAGGTGATCTGATCCCACAGGACCACAAATCACAGTGCAGCATCTTTGCTGATGGCTAGTCTCACTACTGGCAGCTATTGGGGAAAGATCCCCGAATATGGGCTTTTCCTATAGCAACCACAAGCGGAGCATGAGTGGGGCCTGTCTGGTACCTAAAAGGGGTGATCTGGCCTAATCTGGATGCCACTGACACACACCCTACCTTCCCCATGTCTGTCCTGGCTCCAACTGCGCTCTGAGCGTGCCAAATGTAACAAATCTCTCCCTCAGTAGCTTGCTGCAGACCTATTGGCCATCCTTGACCACGTGATCGGGACATCCCAGGGGATCCTGGGAGATGTAGTTCCCCTGCGGAGCTATGTAGAATTTGGCCGTCGCTGTGTAGCCTCTCTGTGCATGTGTGCCTATCTGCAATGGCTGCCGATGCCTAGTGGGGCAATACGCATGCGGACAGTCACAAGATGGCGGCGCCCTGTGCTAGGTGCCGCCACGGAATCCCGGCGACCGGGTCGTCAGCCCTTCTGCCTCCAAACTTCCTCAGCCTGCCGATGGGGTCCCTACTTGCCAGCGGGTCCGCCCGCCACTCCGGCGGCGCCCGCATGCGCCCCAGCAGCCAGCGGTATCTCCCCCCCGCAGCTGCAATGGAGGCAAGGAGGACCAGGAGTGTGGGGAACCCCATCTACATATTAAAAGATGGATATATTTTTTTTATGTACAGTTTTTGGCTTCATTAATCTCACTGGAGGGAGATCTACTGAGGGTCAGATCCCAAGTGGAGATTGGTAGTCACATTTCACACTGCCAGACAACTTTGGCTATACTGCTAATCTTAAGGGCACTTCATTCAAGGAGACAATTTCCATGCAACAAGAGCACACAGAAGGGGGGGAAAAATAAAATACACATATACACTTTGAATCACAATGAAAATGTGAGTACCCTTTCTGTGTGTTCTATTCCTAATTGGACAGAGACTGCGGGATGTGCTTTTTTTCTGTTTTTTGTCTCCCTCCATGAAGAAGCAGACCTGGGGCAAGGAAAGGCAGAGTGAACATTCATTTCGTACCATTCATGTTTCATGCATAAAGCATGAATGTGATGGCTAAAATGTAAGTGTAAACGCCATAGACCCCACCAACCGAATTGTGCAATTGATGTTTAAACACTCCACACTGTTTTTCTTTTCTCCTTGTTTCGCATATCATCTGGATCCATAAGAGAACATATGCCCAGCAATTTCTACATGGGGTTTTTTGAGAGAAACCCAGGTTTTTTTAGGCTACAGGACACTGCAAGACTCATATTTTTAGACATTGCACCACTTAAGAGACTTCCATTTATTTTGGTCACTTTATCACATGTTTTTGGTTATTATCACTGCTTGACCATTTTATATTCACTTTGTGGTCTATTATAGTGCTAACGCTTGTGTATGCTATTTTCTACCTAAAACTATGTTTTATTTAACTTTCCCGTAAAAATGGGAAGTTACCAGTGTAGCTGAATTTTTAGAAATATTAAAATGATGCTAAAATAACTTATTTTTTTCCACACAATATAAATAAGTACATTTGTTTACATTTTCTCATGGTCTCGTAAAGTCAAGCAAATACGTTACTTATGTTTCTCGGTTTGAATAATAATCGCTTCATAATTACAATGGACAAATAAAAACAATAATTAATCTCTGGAGGAGTGACAAACACCAATAGACCTTCTACAAACATTGTAAAACCCCTCCAAAATCTTGTTCACCGTGAAAAAGTTACAAGGCAAAAAAATAAAAAAAATTCACTACATATTAAAATCAATTAGTAAGCTTTCCACGGTTCTTCTTTAACTTTGTATTGGAAGACTCACTTTTTTTTTTTTTTTTTTAGATTTATTTTTTTCCCTTTAATATTTATTTATAAAATATTTTACCAGGAAGTATTACATTGAGAGTTACTTCTCGTTTTCAAGTATGTACTGGGCACAGAGTAAGACAAATAATACATGGTTACAAATACAGTTACATAAATGAACAGGGTATACATTATATACAAGACATTGAGTGCACAGTTAAAGAAAATATATATTATGAGCGTATGAAACAGTTACAGACCAAATTTAAAATGTGAGACAGCCTTAGATTTGAAAGAACTTAAACTGGTGGTGGATGTGAGAGTCACTGGTAGGTTGTTCCAGTTTTGGGGTGCACGGTAGGAGAAGGAGGAACGGCCGGATACTTTGTTGAGCCTGGGGACCATGAACAGTCTTTTGGAGTCTGATCTCAGGTGATAAGTGCTGCATGTGGTAGGGGTGAGGAGCTTGTTCAGGTAGCTGGGTAGCTTGCCCATGAAGAATTTAAAGGCAAGACAGGAAAGGTGAACTTTGCGCCTAGACTCTAGTGTTGACCAATCTAGTTCTTTGAGCATTTCGCAGTGATGTGTGTTGTAGTTGCATTGGAGAACAAAACGACAAATTGAATTGTAGAGGGTGTCAAGTTTGCTAAGGTGGGTTTGAGGTGCCGAGCCATATACTATGTCTCCATAGTCAATAATTGGCATTAGCATCTGCTGTGCGATACGCTTTCTGACCAGGAGACTTAGGGAGGATTTGTTCCTGTAAAGTACCCCTAGTTTGGCATAGGTCTTGGTTGTCAGGGTATCAATGTGCATTCCGAATGTTAAGTGGGAGTCAAACCATAAGCCCAGGTATTTAAAACTAGTGACAGGGGTTAGGGTGGTGTTAGCGTTGGTTCTAATCAGGAGCTCAGTCACTGGAAGCTTTACAAATTTAGTCTTGGTCCCAAATACCATTGTTACAGTCTTGTCAGTGTTTAAAAACAGTTTGTTTTGGGAAATCCAGTTTTCGAGTCTCAAAAAGTCAGACTGAAGTATGTGTTGAAGGTCAGAGAGGCTATGACTGTGTGCATATAGGATTGTGTCGTCTGCATACATGTGTATTGAGGCTTCCTTACAAGATGTGGGAAGATCATTAATGAACACTGAGAAGAGTAGGGGCCCCAGAACAGAGCCTTGCGGGACACCACAGGTGATATCCAGGGGGTTGGAGTTAGAGCCCGAGATGGACACATGTTGGGATCTTCCTGATAGGTAGGACTGAAACCAGTTTAAAGCATGCTTCCCTATTCCAGAGCTCTGGAGTTTATTAAGCAGGATAGCATGATCAACTGTGTCAAAAGCCTTTGCAAAATCTGTGCATCAAAACAATCCACACATTAAGAAATTCGCTAAGTTGCCGAATTATCCGGCTAAGGAGTTCACTAAATGGCTGTCAATGCAACAGAAGAGAACCAAAGATGCAAAGTTCTGTGGGGAACATCATGTGACCAGGCAATCAATAGATACAATTGATGCACTGCTAGAGAGAGGGCAGGGCTTTATTTATTAAATTTAAAAAAAAGGGTGTGCCAGAACCGGTTTCAGAAGAGAACGGGGATGTGACTTTGTAAATGGTTGTTAAAGAAACAAAAAAAAAAAAAAAAAAAAGGCGTTGTTACATTAAAAATGTCAATCGAAGTAAACCGATTCCTGACAAGTATATGATCTCTTGGGAGAGATTTAAATACAGATTTGGTTCGTGATATTTGGAAAGACATATGGAGGCCGCCTCCAAGAACTCAAGTGTTGTGATCAAGGAAAACATTTACAAACTAATATTTAGGTGGTACATGACCCCTACTAGGTTACACTCGTTTCTGCCAGGTGTTTCCCCATTGTGTTGGCGAGGCTGTGGTGAAATGGGGAATATATATATATATATATATATATATATATATATATATATATATATATATATATATATATATATATATATATATAATCATGCCCTAAAATCCAGACAACATGGAAAGGGGCATGGGGATCACTGTTCCGCATGACCCTCTTTATATACTACTAGGAAAACCAGCGACCAACCAAAATAAAAAAAGGAAGCCAAAGTTATCTCCCAAATTTTGAATGTTACTAGATGCACAATAGCCAAAACTGGAAACAAGCTACCCCATCTTTGAGCTCCACCATTCAATTCGGGGAGGTTTGGGACCCTTGGTTTCGCAAGGCAGGTATATCCCCATATCTAGATTAAAATATTCTGAATGTTGTGATTTATGTTGTATTAAAATGTTATTCACTATGCTATATATGTACAAATGCTGTCCCCTCCCCCCCCCCAAATGTGATATTACCAGCTATCTGTATCTATGCAAACCCCCACCCCCCTTCTTCTATGTACCCGTTCCCTATAATCTTTGTAAACTATTCAATAAAAATTCACGTAATGTAATAAATAAAAAAAAATAAAAAAAGTCACTCAATTGTTTTAAAAGAAAAAAAAATGCTACAAGTACTTTCTCAAAACTACAAAACTGATTTTTTTTATATATATAAATAAAACAAACATGTGCTGTAGGATATTGCTTGATCTGCAACTTTAAGACAATGGTAGATCATAATATTTAGTGAATGCTGACATTTTGTTTGTTTGAATGCGGCCATAAATTTCCAGGTCTCATCAAGTTGTGGTGATAGCTACAAAATCGGCTCCAGGATTTGAAAATGTATACTTTAACATTTTACGATGAGGCTACAAACCTTTCTGAACAAAGATAACTCAACAGCACCTGCAGGTATCCGAGGAGTAATGGTAACAGCGCTTGTGGTGGAATTAAGAACACACATCAGAACCTCACACACCAAATCAGTCAAATGCATTTATTTTTCAGTGACCACTACAATTGTTGCTCCTAGATTACCACTTGCTTGATCAATAACATACCATTTGTTACTTGAATTTTTTTTATTGATCTTTTTAAAGAGAAGGGGTACATAAAAAAGAAAAAAAAAAGGGGGGGGTGTACATTGATACATACAATCTGGTAATAACATGGTTGGGGGTGTTAGGGAAGGGGGACAGCATTTGTTCATATATATTATAGTGGGCAACAGTTTAAATACACAGTGAAACACACTGTTCAGAGATTTTAGTCTAAATATGGGGATATACCTGCGTGTCAAAACCAAGGGGCCCAAGTCTCCGAAAATTGTGAGGTGGAGCCATTCAGGTAAGCTGAAAGTTTCCATATAAAACTATATGCCAGATGTTGTTGTTTATTTGGTTCACAGATGGAGGGTTAGGTTGTTTCCAATTCTTGGCAATTGTGCAGCTAGTGGAGTTCAACATTTGAGAGATAACATACCATTTGATATTGGTTGGAAAAAAAATGTCCATGTGAGAGAGCAAGAGTGCAATGCTTTTCAATTGAGGCCTCTTAGTATTTAAGAGGCTAATGTTTTCCTGGCTCTGGATTCCTTGTTTATTTTTCACAAAAGCTACAGGAAAATGCTATATGGTTTAAGAAGAAAAAAAAAAAAACACACACACGTGGCTCATGAAGGCACAATAATTTGAAAATAATCATCCCTAAAAGCAAAAAAGTCATATTCCATTTTATTTTTTGCGAGGGCAGATGTTGTTATGAGTGGGTAGTCATATGTCCCATCTATGAAACAAAGTGTAGAGCGATTGTCAACAGCATACCCTGGAATTAACAAGTCAGGACATAGATGACGTTACCCTTACTATCGCTTCAATAGAAAGGAGTTATCCCCTGTGACAGTATCCTAAAGACATATAACTGAGCCTTCCAAATGGATACATAAAATACACAGTGCTAACCATTCACAAGACATGCTATGACCTGGATATGCCACTGACTGCATGGAAGGCAGCTTTGTTTATTATTATATGCAATATATTCTGAGATCTTGTATTTGTATGAACACATTGCGAGTAAAAATACAATACTTGTTATTTTTATTCTATCACCACCACTGTATGCTTACTTAGAAGGAAAATATGTAAGTGCAGTATACTGAAAGATTTATACCTATAATATTGGAACAGAGAAATATTATAGGTATAAATCTTTCAGTGTACAGAGCACACGCGTATATATATATATATATATATATATATATATATATATATATATATATATATATATATATATATATATATATATATATATATATATATATATATATTATATATATATATATATTTCTTTTGTGTGTGTGTGCAGCCACCACTTTGGGGTCTACTAGTTGGTTAACAGCTTTAATGGGTTCATTGTGTGGGCACACTCCGGTTACTCACCTCATGGTGAAGGATGAATTGTATAAAGGATAGCTACTCCCCAATAGGTTTCGTGACTAGTGATGTCTTCAGGGAAATGGGGGGTATATATAGCTCCCCTGAATGTTCCAGAACCAGGTTCCTCGGAGTGGCAGTTGGAGAGGGTCTCACTGAGTCATGTAAATATGTTTAAGTGTATAGTCGTATCTACTAAGGAAGTATAGCCTGGGTCCCCCTGGTCCCCTTACCTTTCCATAGGCGTATAGCAGCAAGGGAACTGCAAGTTCCAACAGCCTCAGGGACTGCAGTCCACATGTTGCTAGGCAACCAATAGGGCTGAGAGATTCTGACAGTTGGGATTCTGACAGTTAAGGGGACTGTTAGTTGGAGCCAGGGCAGACAAGGGGAAGGAGGGGTCTGAGTGTCAGTGGCACTCAGACTAGGCTAGAAACTCCCCTTAGGTCCCAATCACGTGAAGCGGGTGACTGCTGCAGGGAAGGCCCCTTAGATAGGTATGCTTACCATTTCACTACAGTGTCAGGGACACAAGGAAGACGCCATGTTGTGATCGTGATCTGGGACTAGACCACCGCGGTGTTAACAAAGACTCTTAACGGTGAGACCCTCCTACCGGAGTCCACCCAACGCAGAGGCGGACACCATCGCTGAGGACCACGTCGCTAGATCAGACGGATCCTCATTTCTAAGTCGGCCGCACCGAGTACTGGGCAGGTACCTCAACAAGTGCACCAACAGTTCACGGGAAAGCGCTACTCCTTACACTTTTGGTTAGGCTGGACACTGGGAAAGGGACAGCAGGGTATTGGTGCCTAGCACCCAAAGTACATTTGGGACACTCACTGGTGGCATTGGGTGGGGTGCTCATTATACTGTGATGTGGTGTTATGTTGCATAGTTGTTATAAGTTACTGTTCAGTAAATACTGTTACATATACCCTAGTGTGCAATTACTGACTATTGTCTTGGGGGGGGGCTATCCCACTGTGTGAGGATCCTTCCCAGGTGGAGGCGCTGTTAGTATATTCATTACACACACCCCAGGCTCCCAGTGGCGAAGGATCAGGCCTCCTGTTTGCCACTCAGGTAATAGCATCACACAAGGTCACCCTAGACAAGGAGGGAAAGGGGGCTACAGAGGTCTTGTCACCTCTATTGTTTTCAAATTAGAGAATGTGCCCAATTCAGTTAGCTCC
Organism: Ascaphus truei; assembly: GCF_040206685.1. Lineage (NCBI taxonomy): Eukaryota > Metazoa > Chordata > Amphibia > Anura > Ascaphidae > Ascaphus > Ascaphus truei. The sequence goes on from NC_134484.1 coordinate 122,324,243, forward strand.
TATAATGATGACCCAAGACTTGTCATTCGGGAAGAGGAATGAGCATAAAATTGGATCGACTCAACCAGCAGGTCCTTAGTAATCGCCTGATATAATATGCATGGATGACTTATGTAGTACAGGGGTGCTCAAACTTTTTCCTCTTCGCGCCCCCTACCTGCTCTCTACCTTGTCTCTGGCGTCAAATGACGCCGCAAGGTCATGTGATGTCGCATTGCCATGGAAACACTGCATCACCGGAAGCCGTCGGGGACAAGGTAATGGAACTTGGAGGCCTTGCACGTCCCCCAGCATTTCATTTAAATGCTTTGGGGGAAAAGTGCGGGGCCTCCAACCACTGCGCCCTGCACAGAAAATCTCACGCCCCCCAGTTTGCACACCCCTGATGTAATACACAGTGTGACGGGTTACTGATCGCTTTGAAGTAAAGGGTATTCCCACCACAGTAACCCCTTGAGGTTGGGCACGATTGATGCTGTACAGGAGATCGCCAATCTAACCAATACTAAAAAAAAGGGGACACAATTGTAAGTACCACCCTAATGTATGAGTGAGAGCTACTAGTGGAAGAAGCACAGAGTAACCATTTTCTTTTCCACTAGTCAATATCTGAAGTGAGGTGCATTTTGTATGTAGAGCACTATGAATGGCTGGGAATAAAGCTCTTGTTTGTACTATAAAAGTCCCTGGCGCCCATCGTGTGTGTGCGTGTACACACACACACACACACCTTATGCCTTATGCATACTACATGTGCGTTTACACATTTCTGAGCACAGTATATGTAAAATGTCACACACACACACACACACACACACACACACACACACACACACACACACACACACACACACACACACACACACACACACACACACACACACACACACACACACACACACACACACCTTATGCCTTAGCGCACTATGTTTACATGTTGACTTTAAAAAACACTTTTTGGGGGAGGTGCGGGGGAGGGAGAAGCATAAATCGTCCAGATTTAACCACTCACTGGGATTAGTAGGCTTTGATCCTAGGAGGTATTGCCATTCAACGATAGGGAAGACAATAGAACATTGACTTACTAGGTTACCCCCAATAAAACACTGTTTCCCAGATCCATAAAGGGGTGCTAAGACCTAGCACGTCTTTACTCCCATTCATATGAATGCTTAGCACTAGTGTCCTTTTTTGAAGTGAAACTTCTTTAGTGGCACCCATTCTGATGGGGTAAAACTGGAGAGTTGGGGGCGAAATGTGAAACGGAAGTGACGTCACGGCTCCCCATCCCCCTCCCCCCACATGCCTGCTGGGACATGCGGCGGCGACACGCCGCTCCTAACGGCCGTTACCCCCACCCATCCGCTGCCATGGGTATACCAAGATGACTGGCGCAGAGCTTCCGGTGATGCGGGTGTAGTAAGATGGCGGAAGTCCCGCAAGGCCTCCGGCTGTGAGAGGAGGAACCGCTGCTCAGCCTCTCTCCTCCCTCTTCACTACCTCCGCTTCCCTGTGTCCCGCTGACTAACGGGCGCCACTTTCCCCACACGGGCGGCCGCCGGCGCCGCTCCTAACGTCCGCCGTTCCCCCTGCCATGCCGCGCATGCGCAGTTGTGATGGCGCCTCTGACGGACGCCACACATGCGCAGAAGCGGCTGGCAGCGGCGCCGTTTCCCCCACACGCTCCTAACGGCCTTTGGCAGCAACGCCATTCTGCCCTCCACTGACGCGGGCGTTCGCGGGCCCCCTGCGCTCGCAGGAAGCGGTGGCACACGGCGCAAACCCGGGCGCAATCCGCGTGGCACAGGGGCTCGGTGCCGGGGGCAGGGTCCTGCAGCTGGAAGAAAGGGTGACCCAGGCAGCAGACTGGTAACCTCACCTCTCGCCCGCGGTCACTCATGCCCGTGCCGGGCGCAATGTTACACCCCGCCCCTGGCTGCAGCAAGACACACACACAGACACAGACACAGACACACGAGGAATTCACACTTAGTGCAAATAGCTAATACAGAGGATGTGTGCCGAGCACGCGCATTATAAGTCAAATTTATTTGCGTTTTGTCACTGAAATTGTATTTTGATTTTTAATTAAAACATCACCAATACAAATACAATTTCTGTGACAAAAGTCAAAGAAGTTTCACTTACTATGCGCGTGCACAGCACACACAGCTTTTTTTCTTTTTTTGACGTCACACCTAGAATTGATTCCATCACAGTTTATCAGTTGGAAGAAACGCTGAAAAATGTGTCTGATACGGCTTCAAATTAGGCCTTACTTGGCCTGAAGCCCATGAACCCTCTTTCACAAGGAAAAAGGAAAGGAAAAAATAACTGCCCTAAAAAGTTTGCAGCCACTTACCCCCTCCTACTAATTAACAAAACACACACTTAACAGACACAAAGGGGCTTATTCTGTAAGCTCCGATAGCGCTGAACCGTGCGTTTTGCACAGGAAAGCCCCATTCAAGTCAATGGAGCTTTCCGTGCAGATTGCACGGTTCAGCGCCATTGGACCTTACAGAATAATCCCCAGAGAGCCACATAGCTTCAATGTATTAGAAATGGTGCCTATAAATTGTGATCACATGTACACTAGAGCTAGATGTTGTACATACTACTGCTAAAACCCTGCACCTACTTCTACCCAACAGGCTGTATAGCTTTATGGTTTAAAAATATATGAATTAAAATAGAACTAGTGATGTTAATCCAGTTGCGATAGTGCAGAAGAAAGGAGTGCTTCAGTATTAGGTGATACCTTTTTTATTTCAACCAACACTTAATATTATAAAATAGAGTCCACCTTGTCACTGGTACTTGTCACTCTTGCACAATGCAGTTCATGAAAAAATGGAAATCTGTTGGGTTAAGTTTATTATCCTCACGTTTCCGTAACTGCCTGAAATACGTAGCTGCCTGTGGGCTTGTGTTTGGGGGACTTATATCTTATGATCATGGACTGGTCTGTGCGGTTTGGCGTTTGTGCGTTGCCATGTCGCCGCGTCACTGAATGTGACATCAGTACGGGACGGACAGCGCCAACTAGGAAGCTGCACCAGGAGATTTCCTGCACGTGGGCTTCCAAACAGAGAATCGGAGCAGGCAGCACTCACAGCCAGAGCGTCGATATCTGCCGTTCCGGAGAGAGCATAACCCAAAGGGCCCCACAACCAGGCTTAAAAAGGTTTAAAGGTGTTGGAAGAAAGGAATAATTAGTGAGTTTTATTCCATGTGTTTGTTTGTATGTACATTATTAAATCACAGTATATAGCAGTTCTGTGCTATGTTTTCATTTTTTCCTTACATATCACTGCTGGGAGATTTATATTTGCGGAGTAGTTTCAACAACATCTTTCAACTACAGTTGTGTGTTTTTCTGTCTTGTACCATCCACGGTGTATATAGGTTCATATGTGTTGGTAGTGGTGTGTTTCCTAATCATTGCCAGTCACCAGTTAAATAGATTTGGTGTACTAATTATATGTCCTAAGTGAACTGCACAGAGGTGTTTTTGTCCTTATAATAGTAATATACCTCATATTGTTCTCTACACTATCTATTTTTTCCATGAACTCCATTGTGCAAGAGTGACAAGTACCAGCACCAAGAAGAACTCCATTTTGCAAAGACTGTGTATGGGATTTGGATAATCCCAGAGGACTCACAACTGCAGGATTTATAGCAAGTAAATACTCTATACTTGCAATTACAGTTGTATATACTAATATTTGACTGTTCATGGTTCATTGGGTTGTTTTGTGAACAGTATTTATATATTTGATATACCGGATTGTTAAAAGGTATAGCGCTATAGTTGTGTATTTTGTTCTACTTGATATTATAAGAGAAGCTTTTGAGAGTTCTCTCTTACTCAGGTCGGCAATACGGATTAAGAAAATATTCCAGTAGTTTAACAGAGATGAAAAACCATGATAATCTAAGGCAGAGGAGGCAGAGACGGGCTGGCAGGGAGGGGGGGGGAATAGTAAATAAAACAGACAGGGCTAATACACTCGCTAAATGTACAAACAGATAAGTAAATAAAGAAAACTATGCAATGTGCTACGTGGCCCTTCAGTATGTGAAAGAATGGCCCACCAATACTGATCAGCATGTGGACTCGCGGTAAAGCAGAATGGCAGATGTGTCATTTTGACACACACACACACACACACACACACACACACTTTGAGCAAACTTCTGCGAAGAAATAATATCACAGCAAATAATTATAACACCAGTTTATTTTCTAGCCACAGGGCAGCAGATGCTACCTTCTTGAATTTAAAATGCAACAAAATAGTTGAGAAAAAAATAAAATAATAATAAATAATCCCAGATGGGGGGAGCCCATTAGCTGGGCATTTATGCCCCTGTTGGAGGAGTGGATGCTGAAGGCTAAGCCAAATGCTTTAATACTAGGAAGTATTAATGGAGAAATAAACCTGTAGAAGAGAAATTGTATTTCTATTCTAAACCAATTACAGTGTATTGAATTTTGATTTAGTTTAAGGCGGTTTTTGCTTAAGCCAGACACGAAAGGAAAGTCTGTTTCTAAAAGCTAACCAACTAATCTGCAGCCACAACAACTTTTGAATGTTTTAAATGTAATTCCACTAATAGAAAAGAGACCCTGCATACCTGCAGGCAGAGGAAAAGACGATTGTAAAGATCACACGGAGTGTTAGTGGCTCAGGAAGGAACTGATCCAACAAGCTTGCGTTTTCAAGGATGACCGTGGGCACTATAAACATGGAAAGTACCATTAACCCCAATAGAAGTTTCCGTTTCATGGTGTCTGATCTGCACCACCACAGTTAAAACGAATAACCGCTATGATTTTTATATGCCATAAGACACCTCATGGTCCATTCACTACAATGTATACTACGTATTGAGGTAAATCTACTACATGAAATACAGATTAAAAGAATAGATTATTGCATGGCAAAAAGGTCCTTACTCTCTTCATCCAGCGAGTTCCGGATCCCCCCTTCCCACCCGTTGGCAGTGTATCTGTGACACGCTATGACCGCTTTAGTCTCAGGCCACGCTCGGGTTCCAGAGATACTATCCAACGTGGGTACTGACGGAGGGAAAATTAAATTGCCGCAAAATCTTGTCCTGCTGGCCAGTAGAAAGCAGCAACGTCACTGGTTGAACTGCCTATCGGACAGCCATTTCAAACCCTTAAAAAGAAAGGAACAGCGGCCGTACTGCCACCTTATATCTGTCCATTTAACGCAACATTGCATTGCCATTATTTTGTGCCCAGTACATACTTATTAATACATTGAGAGTTACCTCTAGTTTTCATTTCCTGGTAAAACATTTTATAAATAAAATAAATTAAATCATAAGATACAGAAAATCTGTAAGAAGGACATGGGAAGAGGAGAACTCAGCAGCCACGCATTTTTATCAGATACTTCTGTTTCATTAAGAACAGCATCATAACTACTTTAAAATAGAGAGGGGAAAAGAAAATGAAAACAATTTACCAACATGTCACTCGACATTTTTATCACAAAATATTAGATACATATCACCCGTCCCCCACAAATGCATTTATCATCTTAGGAACATTAAGGTTTTAAAATAAATTAACTGTATTCTGGATACAAGCAGAACAAAAAGCAAATAGCGCACTGCCACTGCCACCTGACTCCCTGGCAGTGCGCCATTTGCTTTTTGTTCTGCTTGTATCTGGATCCTCATCTCCATGGCTGGCACGCCACAGTGGACCCCCAGAGACTGTCGGAGTGGGTAAGAAGTGTATATTTATATATTTTGACCGTTATAGATGAGTACTCAAACTTGGACTATTCATACAACAAGGATGCTTTATTACGAATGACCTTATGAGTGACTCACAGGCCATTCTTCATATAACCCACTCCGTAGTAGTCTATCTGGGGTCCTTGAAGATTTATTGATTCTTGGATAAAGTTGCTTATGGTGGAGCACCCTTTCCCTCCTTTCCTAACTATATTCTGGAGCCCAGTTCAATTGAAATTGTGCAAAAACAAATTAGTACTTAAAAAGTAGTTTTTTTTTTAATTTGGACAAAAAATATACAGACAAGGAACAACTCGTGTGTCCCGATAGCTTAAGTCAAGCAGTACTGGTATTTTAAAATGCATATATCATTAAGAAATAATATCTATAGTTAAACAACTAAATTTGCATGGCGACAGCAGGATCACGTGTTAGCTGAGGGGCATTGGCACTCGGAATGATTGATGTGCCGCTGCACCAAAAGGGTTAAGTAACAAACTAAATGTAATACATGACTTATTCATTCCCAACTCTAAACCATTACAGAAACCTGGCTCTCTCCCTCATACTCTGCTTCTCCTGCAGCTCTCTCCTATGGTGGTTTCTCCCTTAGCCACACCCCAGACTAGGGAATAGACAGGGTAGGAGTCAGCATACTACTTTACCCATGCTGCACATTTCACATCTTACTCACCTTTACCTCCTCATCCTTCGATATCCATGCTGTCACTCTTTTCCCATCTTTCCCTCACGGTCATTTATCGTCCCAATGGACCTACATCCCAATTTCTGGAGAACTTTGCCTCCTGATTTCCTCACTTCTGACACACCCACGGTCATCCTGGGAGACTTTAACAGATCTATTGGCAATCCAAATGCACATCTTCACTGTCCAACCTCCTCCTATGGTCTCTTCCAGTGGACCACTCTCCTACTAACTGCAACAGACACTCCCTTGACCTGGTTTTCAGCGTCCAACGCCACTAACATGCCCTTCCCTCTCTGATCATCAAATCCTAACATTTAGCCTAACTCTACCATCTGCATCCTCAACACCTACTTCCACTCGCACATACAGAAACCTACATGCTCTAGACCCCCTTCAAATTGTCAACAGCTTTACAACCTCCTCTCTCCCAACTGTAACCTTTCCTGCCAAAACTTGGCAACCGCTCTATACAACAGTAAACTTTCATCAGCATTAAACAAATCAGCCTCCTGTCACTACACGTCGCCCCCTGACAAACAAAGTCCCAACCATGGCACAAAAGCTCTACCCGTTACCTCCAAAAGAGCTCACGCACAGCTGAACGTCACTGGAGGTAATCATGCTCGAAAGCAGATTTGCTCCACTGTAAAATCCTACTCTCCCCCTTTTCCCTGTCAAACCTACTTTTCTCCTCTCATACTACTGTAACTCTGTCCTCTAACCCTCAATACCCTTTTCCCCACCCTTAACTCCCTTCTCTACCCAAGAAAACCTTCATCCATCCCTCACGGCTCAAGACCTTGCCATCTGCTTCACAGATGGCATTGAGCCAGTCATGACCTCTCCCATGTCATGTTCCACATGCAACACCTACCTCCCTTCGCACAACCAAATCCACCCTCTGCTCATTTTTCCCTGTGACTCATCTCACCCTACAACCAGCCCCCTTGAACCTATTCACTCACAATCTCTCAGGCACACTAAGCTTCACCACAACTCTCCTTTTCTACACCTCCTCGCATCTTTAGCAGATTCCCATCTTCCTTCAAACTTGCACTCAACACACCCATTTTAAAGAAGCCCCCTCTTGATCATACCCATTTGTGAACTACCACCCTATTACTCTTCTCTCATTGACCTCCAAGCTACGGGCCTGGCTTGTATACAACAGCTTGATTCAAAAAGCAAAAAAGTTATTAAAACAAATTCTTTGCCTCTGTATTTACCAGGGAAGAATCAAATGCAATAGTAGTGCTGCAGGAAGAAGCCATAGTCGGCTTGATAAAATTAAAGTAAACAAGGCACCTGGCCCCGATGGCATACATCCAAGAGTTCAAGGAGTTAAGTTCAGTAATAGCCAAACCATTATATTTAATATTCCAGGACTCCATTTCCACAGGCTCAGTACCACAAGATTGGCGTAAAGCAGACATGGTGCCAATATTTAAAAAAAAAAAAAAAAAGGGAGCTAAATCATAAGCGGGGAATTACAGACCGGTAAGCCTGACATCAATAGTGGGGAAGCTACTAGAAGATTTAAAATACCTAATGAAAAATAAAATTAGTAGTAATAGTCAGCATTAATGTATGAAGGATAGGCCGTGCCAAACTAACCTTATGAGTTTCTTTGAGGTGGTAAGGAGGAATTTAGGCCACGGTAATGCAGTTGATGTGGTCTACTTGGATTTTGCAAAGGCTTTTGATACGGTTCCACACAAGATGTATGTAGGTATGTCTTTATTTATATATTGCCATTAATATACATAGCGCTTCACAGCAGTAATACACATGACAATTATAAACAACAAGTAATATAAATAACACACATATTGGGATTAAACGCTTCAGACATACAGTAAAAGTAACATTTAGGAAAAGGAGTCCCTGCTCCGCAGAGCTTACATTCCAATTGGTAGGATGTACAGACACAGAAGGATGTTCTGGTAAGTGCGTCTTCAAAGGGGCAAGGTTTATGTATGAGGTGTAAATCAGTCATTGAGCTACTCACAAAGCTGTCTCACATTTTAATCTGGTCTGTAACTGTTACATACGCCTATAATATATATTATCTTTACCTGTGCATGCAATGTCTTGTATATAATGTATACCCTGTTCACTTATGTAACCATATATTTTTTGTCATCGTAAGTCAATGACCTGGACATGCTTGAAAACTAGAGGTAACAATGTATTACTTCCTATTAAAACATTTGATAAATAAATAAAATACTCATATGCTTCATTAAGCAGGTGTGTTTTAAGGTGGGTCTTAAAAAGGTGGATAGAGGATGCTAGACGGATATTAAGGGGGAAGGGCATTGCCGAGGCCTGGGGTAGTTAGTGAGAAAGATTTAAGGCGGGAGAGTGAAGGGGTAGAGAGAAGATATCCTTGAGTAGAACACAAGAGTCGGTGTATAGTAAGAAATTAGGGTCAAAATGCCAGGAGGAACAGAAGAGTGTAAAGCTTTAAAAGTGAGGAGAATGGAGTGTGATACAGGATTTGATAGGAAGAAAGGAAAGGGATTTCAGCAGGGGAAGACGCGGAGACAGATTTAGGAAAGAATAGAGTGATTCTGGCAGCAGCGTTTAGGATAGATTGTAGGGAAGACAGGTTAGATGCAGGAAGGCCGGACAGTAGGAGGTTACAGTAGTCAAGACGAGAGAGAATGAGGGCCTCTGTCAGCATTTTAGCAGTCGAGCAAGAGGAAAAGGCGTATCTTTGTAATATTACGGAGGGGGAAAAAAAAAACAGTTGTAGCTACCTTTTGAATGTGAATGTGAGAGAGGAGTCGAGTGTGACCCCTAGGCAGTGTGCTTGTGCTACTGGGTAAATGATAGTACTACCAACAGTAATGTGGAAGGAGGTGTAGGGCCAGGTTTGGGAGGAAGTATGAGGAGCTCTGTTTTTGACATGTTAAGTTTAAGTCGGAGGAGAGCCATCCAGGATGATATAGCGGAGAGACATTCAGAAACTTTGGGCTGTACAGCAGGTGTTAAGTCAGGGGTTGAAAAGTAAATTTGTGTATCATCATCATCATCGAGGTGATATTTGAACCCAAGAGATGCAATTAGGTCACCTAGAGAGAGTGTGTAAAGAGGAAAAAAAGCAGGAGGGAGACAGGACGATAGTTAGAAAGACAGGTAGGATCAAACTTGCTGTTTTTGAGTAATGGTTTAAACTGTTGCATGTTTGAAGGAGGGAAAGGTAACAGAGTAGAGGGAGGAGATCAAAATGTGTGTATGTGTGTGTGTTTGTAAAGGGTTCCAGTTCAGGCTTTGGCTGGAACCCGCCCTTACCTGGCTGCTGTGGATATTTTGATTACTGGCAACCTGCTATATGTTGATCAGCCTGCTATATGTTAATCAGCCTGCACCTGTTCAAGGGCTTAAATAGAAGCCAGTGACTTCCAGCCCCTGCCTGATCATTGTATTCTTTTCATTGTGTTCCTGGCCACCCCGAGCTCTAGTTCCTGAGCCTTCCTTGTTCCTGAGCCATACGTGTGGCTTGCTAGTCCCTGTGGCTGGTCTACCCTGTGGCTTCCCTGTTCAAGAGGCTAGCCTATTGCTGTGGCTTGCCTGTTCATTTGGAATTCCTGTTGCCGACCCCAGAGCATAGTCGCAGCCTTCCGCCTGCCCTGACCTTTTGCCTGTCGCCTGGATTCTGCACCACTGCCACCTGCCCTGACCCTTCGCCTGCTTACCGACCACAGATATTCTAACAGGACTCTGTCCCTAGGCTCTGCTCGGCTAATTGGCCTCCCTTCAGGTCCGCTTCCTGATCGAAGACAAGCACAGTCGCAGTCACAGTGTGAGCGTAGGGATTATAGTAGGCGCAAGAGTTTTTAGGAGATGGGAGAGAATGGGGTCAAGAGGGCAGGTGGTAGAGGGAGAAGAGGAGATCAGCAACAACATATCCTGACAGCGGGAAAAAAAGAGAGTCAAGGAAGGCAGGAGGAGAGTTAGGAAGAGGTGTAGGATGGGAGGAGGAAACAGAGGGGATGTCCTGACGTATGGATTCCACCTTTTTCTTGAAATAGTCAGCAAAGTCCTGGAGGTGAGATGGAGGTGAGATGGAGGAAGAAGAACAGGCAGCAGAGGGCGGTCCGAGTAGGGAGTCAAAGACAGAGAAGAGTCGATGTGGGTTAGACTTGTGCGTGTTGATTAGTGAAGAAAATTAGGTTTGTTTAGCCTGAGAGAAGGCAGAGTTAAAACAGGATAGCATAAATTTGTAATGGAGGGAGTCTGCGAGATTTCCTCCAGAGGAGCGAGTGCAGGAACGCAGCATGCACGTGTGAAAATTTAGCCAGGGTCTGGGGTTCGCAGGGCGAGAACGGCAAAGAGAAAGCGGGGCATGTAGATAGAGAGGAGAAAAGGGCAAAGTTGTAGTTCCTGACCAGGTTGTCGGTCGGAGGAGAGGGAGGAGTGTAAAGTGGAATCAAAAGCTGGTAGGTTAATAAAGCGCAGGTCTCTGCAGAAACAAGGGGTAGATGGAGGTGGAGAAGGGAAGAAATGAGAGAGAGAAAAATGAGACAAAGTGATGTGAAAGATAGGAAAGGGGGAAATCAGAGAGCAAAGTTTTAGTGAAAACCAGGTCTAGGTAGGTAGTGGCCATGCTTGTGGGTGCTACCTGCAGTCCACTGTTGAAGGTCAAAAGAAGGTTAGAGAGAGAAAGCAGGAAGCCCAACGGAGAGAGGGGTCACCAATATGGAAGTTGAAGTCCCCTTGAGAAGAACAGAGGAGTCAGAGGAGAGAAAGAAAGTGGTGCTACCTAGGTGTTAGCAGTTGAATTAACTAAACATTTTCAAAAGCAAGAGAGTCAGTTGGAGACAGGGTTTAAAAAGAGGTTTTACATAGGTGTAAGCAGTTGAATTTCCGAACCATTTTGTGTGCAAAATAAAGCAAATTGGATTCGGTAATAATATTTGCACCTGTATTGAAAGCTGGATAGACAACAGAGAGTTGTCATAAATTGAACCTTTTCAGGTTGGCTAAAGTTGTGGGATTACCTCATGGATCGGTACTGGGACCCCTGCTTTTTAACTTGTTTATTAATGACCTTGGAGGTTGGCAGAGAGCAAATTCTCCATCTTTGCTGATGACACTAAAATTGTAAAAAAGGTAATAAGGTAGTAAAATCAGAGCAGGGTGTAATTTCTCTCCAGAAAGACTTGGATAGACTGGAAACTTGGCCAGGTAAATGGCAGATTAGGTTTAATACAGATACTTGCAAACTTATGCATTTGGGAAGCAAGAATAAACAGTCAACTTGCAAATTAAATGGGGATAAATTGGGAGAATCCTTGATGAGAAGGATTTAGGAGTGCTTGTAGACAGCAAGTTTAGCAATGGTGCCCAAAGTCAAGCAGTAGCAGCAAAGGCAAACAAGATCTTATCTTGCATTAAATGGGCAATGGATGGAAGGGAGGTAAAAATAATTATGCCCCTTTATAAAGCATTAGTAAGACCACACCTTAAATATGGAGTACAATTTTGGGCACCACTACTTAGGAAAGAAATGATGAACTAGAGAAAGTGCAGAGAAGTCACCAAATTAATAAATTAGAAAAGAGGCATCTAAGAGGGATATAATAATAGTATACAAATATAGTCAGGAACAATACAAGGAGCTTCCAAAAGAACCCAAGGGCAGTACAAACGACATGCGATCATCCCTTAAGGTTGGAGGAAAGGATATTTCACCAGCAACAAAGGAAAGGCTTCTTTACAGTAAGGGCAGTTAAAATGTGGAATTCATTACCCATGGAGACAGTGATGGCAGATACAATAGATAAAAGTTTGATATTTTTAGAAAGGAAAGGTTTACAGGGATATACCAAATAAGTAAGCATGGGAAGGATGTTGATCCAGGGAGTAATCTGATTGCCAATATATGGAGTCAGGAAGGAATTTATTTTTCCCCTTATGCAGATATCATTAGATGATATTTCACTGGGGTTTTTTGTTTGCCTTCCTCTGGGTCAATATAATGAAAGTACAAATATAGGCCAATATATCTGTCATCTAAATTTAGCATAGGTTGAATTTGATGGACGTATGTCTTTTTTCAACCTCATCTACTATGTCACTATGTGAACTTCAACTCCCTGCTGAACTTTTTGCAATCTGGTTTCCACCAACTACACTGCACCGACACAGCCCTAATAAAAGTGGCCAACGACCTTGTAAGAGACTCAAGGAGTTAAACTCCCTTTACAGGGCAGGAAACTGCACTGGTGTCGGGTTTCCTACCTGAACTGGGAGGTGGCTGTAATTAACTCCTGATTGAGCAGGGATTATAAGACAGGAAGTTGCCTGCACAAGGGAGAGACCGTTTCTCCCCCCACCCCCCCCCCCCCCGAGAGAGAGAAAATTAAACTTCTCCCAACAAGGAGGGAACCTGGTTGTTCTTGACTCTAGGACTGCAGGAAGCAGGCCTGCCCGGGTCCAACTTGCAATCCCACCCAGGATAAAAGATTGCTACGGACTGGAAACTGTGTTCCTGACTTTCTGAAGGAGCTACATGGAGACCCTGTGAAGGAATCCCTGCAACATCCCAGATAAGAACTAAAAACTATATTGCTGTGCCTAAAGACTGTTTGTTTGCATATGATAGTGCATGTTTTGGGCTAGCAACCAGCTTGGCTGGCGGGACGTTATAAAGGGCTGAAGTAGTTTGTTTCCCTAAAGGGAATAGGTGTTTATTTTAGGATTTGGTTTTGCTTAAAAAAGGGACAGTGCACTTAATGTTTTGTGGAGAATAAACCACTACAGTTAAGCTTTACCTGCTGTCTTAGCATCATACTGACCTCGCCTACAGGCCGCTCCATCACAGACCTACTCCCAGCTAAGTCCAAGTGTAATCTACTACTGTAATTTACTACAATCTAGGTTCCTACGACTTGGTGCCCCAGCCATTGCCAAACCAATTGCGTCCACAGTCAACTCTATCCTGTCTGCAGGCCATATCCCTAAGACCTGTCCCAATCTTCAAAAGTGGGGACAAAAACACTGTCTCAAACTACAGGCCAATCTCACTTCTCCCAATTCAATCCAAAGTTATGGAAAAATGTGTCCACTCCCAATTAAGCGATTTCTACACCAAAACAAATTTCCCTAGCCAATACCCTGTTCATTTATGTAACTGTACTTGTAACCATGTATTATTTGTTTTACTCTGTGCCCAGGACATACTTGAAAACGTGAGGCAACTCTCAATGTATTACTTCCTGGTAAAATATTTTATAAATAAATAATTTCTACTTACCAATTCACCTGGATTTCTCGGTTGTCAACACTGTTGATCAACCCCTTCTCCTGCACACCCGACACTCCATTGGCCTCTGTGATGCAGCCCTCTCCTGTTTCAAGTCCTACCTCTCCAACTGCTCTTTTAAGGTTTCTCTCTCTGGTGTCTCGTCTTCATTTCCTCAAACGGGGTTCTACAAGGTTCTGTCCTTAGCCCGCTGCTCTTCTCACAGTGAACTAAAAATCTTTTGGCTTTCAATACCATCTCTATGCCTTTGACACCCAAATCTAGCTCTCCTCCCCTGACCTTTTCCCCCCACCCCCTCTCTCTCTCGTCCCGTGTCACCAACTGTCTCTCCACAATCAAGGATATCCCACAGTTACCTGACATTTTGACAAAACAGAATGAATAATCTTTCCCCCTTCCACGGTCATCCCCCTCAGTCAGTCAAACACCACACCAAACCCACAGCCTTGGGGGGGGGTCATCTTAGACTCTGCCCTCTCCTTCCTTCACTACATTAAAACCTTCACCAAGTTCTGCTGCCTCCACCTCCGAAATATTGCAGGGATACATAATTTCCTCACTCTTGATACAACTAAAATCCTACCTCGCTCACTTATCCTGTCCCGCCTTGACTACTGCAACCTTCTAGTTGGCATTCCTTAAAATCGCCTGTCCCAACTCATCCAAAACGCTGCTGCCAGATTCATCTACCTTAATAAAATCGCTCCAATATACAATATACTATAATCCCCTATAAGATTTAAAACCCCATGACTTAAAAGGCTCTCAAAGACGCTGCCCTCCCCTTACATTAGCCCTCATCCCCAAATATCCCTAAACTGTATGTCATTCTGTTAATGTTACTGATGTCACTGTCCCTCACTGCAGAATATGTTGGCACTTTACAAATAAACAACAATTTGCAAAAATATTTTGGAAACCATTAAGAGGGACTGCACCTTTAAACATGCCACTTCAAGGACTTTATATTGGCATTAATATTTTTCTTAGATGTATGCATGCATGCACGCACGCATGCATGCATGCATGCATGCAACACTACACAGAATTTGGCAGCCACAGTGAGTCCCTGTGCTGTAGAGCTTACAGTCTTTTTGGTGTCGGAGACATAGGGAGACAAAGAAAACTTGTCCAAAGTAACAGGGAGCCAGCAACGGGATTTCAACCAGAACCACCTACATATTGCAATGTCATAATTTTCAGACTGGGGGGGGGGGGCATTACTCACCGAGTAATACATTATGGCTAGGCACACCTTGCGTGGCAGAATAATATTTTGAGAGGTGCTCAAACCTTGCAGCAGTTGCCTCTGCTTGTATCCAATGTGAATGAAATAGGGATGCCACACCAGTCTTGAAGATATCTCATGATATCATGACAGTTATTAGGTATTTTAATTCCATTTGGTGCTTAGGGTGTTCATGAGCTACAGCTTGAACTTAAAATAAAATATATATTGGGTTTAATCACAAGCCCAGGCTTGTTCCAGGTTGTTGTTGGCTTCAAAGAGCTTAATTGGGGTTTCTATCTTGTATGGCTCACTTAAAAGGGCCAGATGGGTTGCATGGTGCCGATAGTGTTCAGATAAGGGCAAACGTGGGAATAAAATATGGCCCCTGTGACAAGTTTATAAACATGGTCGTTTTACAGCGAGCTTCAAAGCATTTCTCTGCAAGAGGTGTATGGAAGATTAGGGGGCGTGGCTACAGGGTATTAAACAAAGAGGACTTTATTAAAAAAAAAAAGGAGATCATGAGAGGTCATCCCTTCTGCATAATAAAAATAAATCTGTAACAGTGTCACCGAGGGGCAGGTTCTGAAATCACACATTTTATGTTTAAGAATGAATAAGGGACAGTTATTCACTTGTCTCTTCATTTTAGTGTAGCACCTGTTCCCCCTGGACACAGAAGATCTGGCCATTACATGGGTATTGCCCCCAGTGTTGTCTCACCTGCTGGTTCAGGAGGTCTGAGTGGCTCCGCAGGTGGAGTTTGGGAGCAGACACGGGCAGGCATTCTCCATCTCTTTACTGTGCAGCGCCTCCATCCCATGAGGATCCTGCTGAGTGCAGGATGGTCCTCACAGGCAACACTCCTCTCCAATAACCACCCACCATTGTCTGTCCAACGGCAGGTTTATTACATAACAGCATGATAGTTCTCCAGCCCTAGGAGCAGACCCCAGGGGCTTGAGGCCCCAAGAGCCCCTCCCAACCTCCTTGTAGGGAAAAAGGTATCACACTGTCCCATAATCATCCACCTCAATTTGGTTGAGTGTCAGCTTTTATATCTGGAGGGAGGGAGAGGAGGGGCATGTAACCCCGCCCCATTACAGGGCAGGTCCAGATACTGACAGGCATCACACCATAAAACATGTGACCCAGTCAGTACCATCCCAGGTATGACAATCCAACTGCCGGTTTAGGCCTGCCCCTGGATAAGGCAACATACGACCCATCCAGTCTGCATCTGCAGGCTAGTCCCTGCACAGGAGTTTAACCCCAACACTGCCTGTTCCCATCAGGCCTTATAGTGTTGAGGCCAGTAGAAGGCTATAGCCAGGGGCTCTTGGCCACATTAGAATTAAGATGGTCATATTTACACTTGTTGCATCCGCCATGAGTGCCTGAATGTAATGATGTCTCACACGTGTGTGTGGGTGCAAGTATTACAGAAGTGAAGTTATGAGTATATGCCGCTATGGAGACAAGAGCCAAAACATCTTTGAAAGCAGTTTTTGTTTCTCTGTCGCAAACAGTCGATGTCCAAGTTGAATTACGACAGGGGCTGGGGTTTAGGTTGTGTTCAATGGGAATGAATTATATTTAAGAATGAATAACAATTATGAAGATTAGATCTCAGAAGTGAAATTAGGACTAAATTTGTGATGTCTCATTTCTGAACCGGTAGCCTCTCAACAGAAAAACCTATAGATTACCAAATGCTATAGATTTTCTGCAATGTTTTAACCTTGAAATTTATTTTGTATTTTTTTAAACTAAATTTTTATTGAAGTTACTAACTGAGAGACCCGGCATTGCCCGATGTGAATCCCTTATTGTTTTGTAGGGGGGTGAATCCTGGGTGGGGGGTGTGAGTCCCCCCCCCCGTCCCAGGCGAACGGTTCCTCTTCCCCTTGTCCCCTGCGCGTGTTTCCCCTCCTCCCCCCTCGGCGCTTCTGGCTGAGGGGAGGGAGAATGGGGCCCGCGGGTGGTGAGAAGCGGCATGCGCTCCTTCCCCCCCCCCCCCCCTCCCCGGCTCTCCTGGCGTCCCCACTGAGGGGAGAGAAAACGGGGCCCGCAGGTGGTGAGAGCTGCGGGTGAGGGGGGATAATGGGGGGAGCCGGCGGAAAGGTGAGCTGCGGGTGAGAGAGTGTAAGTAGCGGTGGCACCGGAGGGTGTACGGTAGGGGTGAGGCGTGGTTATGGCATTTGGGGTGTCAGCAGCGGAGGTTGTGCGTGAGGGGGGTGTGTGCCTGGATAGTGTATGGTGTGCTGGCAGGTGACTGCACCGGGCGGTGTGGGAGCGGGATGGGGGGGGGGGTGTTGTTGGGGGAGGGCACGCGGCAGCACAGGGTACCCGAGGTGGTGTCTAGTCCGCAGGGGAGGTGAGAGCAGGCGGTGAGGCAGTGATTGTTCTGAGTGTCGCAGTTGGGTTTGTGAGGTCAGCGAACCACGCAGGCCAATGAGGCGTGCGGGGGCAGGCCACAAACCAATCAGATTGCCCATAAGCACACCAAACATACAACGTTTTCAGCAAATAATGTTTTCATTTTTATATAGATTTGGGAGGAGGGGGTGGTCCGTTCATATTACACACATCACAAGACATGGTTTACATATGTTACATAACTGACCTTTTCCCTAGGGCGCTAATTAGCAGAGTATAGAACATAACCAGACATAGAACTTTTTTTTGGAAGGGAGGGGGAGGGAAGGAGAGATAGGAGCCCGTGGAAGCTAGAATGACCATAGGAGTAGGGATAGAAATTAAGATAAAGAGCCTTCATCTCTCACCCCTCCCCATCCTTGTGCCCGGCTGCGTCTGGGCCGTTTTTCTTATAGGAGGCTCAAAAATAAATAAAAAAGGGGTTTCGGAGGGGGGGGGGAGAGAGGGAAGGGCATGATGTTACATGCTTTGAAATATTGGGCCGGTGACTTGCCAAATGCAGGGGGGTGGGGGGAAAGGAAGGCTGGAAGCGAGTGCGACTGTGAAAAAGGTAACCAGGCTCACTAATAAAAGGTTAAGCCCGTGTGGTTACCCCTGTTCCATGTGTTGGGGTTCAGGAGTGTCAGCTTTGGACCCAACTGTTGTAAAAGCATTACCTGTAATTATGCGACAAAGAATTGTGTTTTTACCTTTCCAGGGATGCCAGCAAGAAGGGATTGCGGTGGTATGAGTTTCAAGGGGGAGTTGTCAGAATGTGTCTATCTAGTCAGAGGCCAGAGTTGCTGGTTCCCCTAAAAATGTACCCAGGAATCAGGTCTGATGCCTAGATGCATGTAGACAGTGTCTCGTAAGATCTCCCCTTGAAAACGCTTGTGCGACTCACCACTAGGGTTCCCTGCTTCAGCACAGCCAAGAAAGGTAAAGTTTGCAAAAAGGATGTAAAGTATCCCTGTAACTGCTTAGAGGTTCTGGGTGTACTCCAACCATCTATAAAAAGGTTGCCAGGGGGCTTGGTAAGTCCACTCCTAAGTCTATTTTATAGTGTGTGGGGAATTTTTATTCTATTCCCTATATCAGCAAAAAACTTAGGATATTTTTAAAGTATATATTTTATTAAATTGTGTGTTTTAAAACATATTTGTGCACAGAAATGAGCTGGGACTTTCAGAACCAATGCTCCGACAGGCCACTAGGGCTACCAATTGGTGCCAGAAGGTCTGGCAGGACATCTGGAGATGAAAGCCCCATAGGATGTCCGAGGTGTCAAAACCATTTGGACAGGAGGTAAGGACTCAAGTATCCACGTCCTGTGATCAATGGACGCTCTTTGCATTTCCATTTGCCCCACCAGACTTAGTAGAGTCGACAATGGGTTAGCTGAGGGATGTGGGGGTGGGGGAAGGAGATGCTGCTGGTGGTCACATTTCCCACACACCCGTTTCTTTTCAAGTTAGCTCAACCCACCCCTTGCCTCTGACATCAGCCAGATGAGCCCTGCAGAGAAATTTCTCACCCTTTGGATTGGATTGGGTTATAGTATTTTTTTAATTCAACTCAGAAGTATTAAAAACCCCTACGTCCATCAGATAGTTTTCCAGTCCTCTAAGATTCTCAGTTTCAAGTCTCCAGCAAGAAAGGGCCACTTCAGCGAAAGCTGCCTGGAATATTTTCTGTCCTGTTTTTGCAACGGTTATCAGGGTTAGGATTCCCTGCACCTAGGAGAGTCTAGGTTATTATCCCAGTTTCCAAGCATGTGTGTCTTTTTGCTGTAGTTTGTGTATATGCCTTTTTTTGCTAAATGCATGATCCTGGTAAAAAAAAATAAAAAGTGTAAATGGCCTGGTCCTAGAAGGGCCTCCTAAATGTAGGTAGCTATAATCTGCTGACAACCCTCCACTGTGCTAAAATATGTTGCTGTTAGGGCCTCCTGTTCCACCTAGATCAGCGAGCAGATCCATGTAATATTTCACTTGAGGGTTTATGCACTCTTGGCCCAGGTATCCTTCTCCCTGTCCCATGAAAATGCATGTTTCCCCTCCCGGGATCACCACCCCCCACAGACCGTATGCAATAACTTGAGGAAAAACATCAAAGTGCATGTCTCTGAATAGGATGGGGGGGGGGCTATCATTCCTCCGGCCTTCTCTGGGTCCCCTCCCCATCGTCCCAAGAGAAAACGCAACGAGAGACAGCTTGCTCAGCCGGCTCGGGACACCGTAGAGGAGCTTAGTGGGGACACCAGGAGAGGGTCAACAGGCATCGGGGGAAAGAGTCTGGGGTCATCAACCCTGTGTGGGGAGAAAGTCAAGAGTCAGGAGGGATTGGGCTGGTCCCGGGGGGCCCAAGATATTCAGATAGCTAGGCTTCCTCCTGTGCAATTCGAGCCTTCTTCTGTTGGGCTCTCGTTGAGCACACGCGTCTGGGTGGGATCACCTCCTCCACTACCACCTTCCCTCCAGGAACGTGGACGCCCCCGCCGGGTCCTTCACCGCATGAGCCTTGCCTCCTCTAATCACCAGGAGGCGAAAGCCCATCTATATCCATGCCCTCAGCACTGCCATCACCGGTCTTAGACGTCTTCTCCTCGCGAAGGTAGTCGGGGACAGGTCCTGGTAGACCTGGAGCTGGATACCCTCAAAAATAATGTTCCCGGTACCTCTCGCCACTGAGTGGAAGGCTTCTTTTACTTTGAAGAAATGGAAGCGCATGACGTCTCGCGAGTATCTGGGGTCAAATAAATACTTCAAGATATCAGACAAAGGTGTATGGGTTGCACAAGAGAGACGAAGAGAGTATAAACATACTGTAGGATTGAAGAGTCCTTATATGAATTACTTAGTTAATCTGACAGAGGTCCAAAACAGACGAAGCAAAGGCTGGGGTATACTATCAAGAGGGAAGAAGTTGAAGGTAAAATGAAATAACGGATTGACATAGTACAGTTAAATGTTTACAAGTTGAGTTGAAGGTTCAAGTGTTACTATAGTAAAAATAAAAAGGGATGGGGGGAGAAATAGTGTGTACATCTGCATTTGCAAAAAGAATACTTTCTTAAAGGCAGTTTCAGCAAATTTATGTAACTTACACACTGGTCAACTATGGGCATGCATATGCATATGCACAGCAAACAGCTGCAGTGAGAAAGGAACAGATCACATCTGTACAAATGAACATATGGTGACTATGGGCTAGAGCCTATTAAGTCCAATGTCCAGGACCAATAATGGGCGAAGTGGCTGGTGTACACACACAAAATACAAAAGAGGGACAGCGCGGCTCCCATAGTGCATAAATGTGTCTAACTTTTAATAAAAATAACAACCAAAATGTGGATTACGGCCACTCACAAGATAAAAATTGAAATTGTGCATAGGACATACAATATGGTACTCAGATATCACCACGGATTCATTGTAGAGAACGGGACAGTTTGCAAGGTCCTGTGTAGCAAGAGCGCCTTCCTGCCACCGATACCAGGCACGCTCCAGGAGTGCACATCCGCACCAAGCTCCCTCCGCACATGCGCAGTATTGCCAGAGGTTCCACTGTAGCCGGGACTCACTTATTCCTCCAATAGCGGGCGCGCTCCGGGAGTGCACGTCTGCGCTAGGCTCCCTCCACACACGTGCTGCAAAACCACTACTTCAATTGTCCGGTGTCACAATATTAACCACACTGTAAACAGTCCGGCTCCAAAGAAAAAAAAAAACAAAACAGTCCAATAGTGCACCCTACGCGTTTCATCGCTATGGGCTTGCGACTTCGTCGCCAGGGGATAGAAGAAGATTGATGACATGGAGTCTTTAAATGGAAAAAAAACCTGGATTGAATAATTAGACATCCAGTAGTTAACCCTCTACGATATTAAACAAATGAGTGTCTGCTATTGGTGAATTACAAGAGAAGAGAAACACACAACAATAAACAAAACACAGAAATTCATTGAACCATTACTATAAAAAGATGCTGAGAGAGAAACCGAAAAAGGACAGAGGATGAATACATGTAAAAATATATTTTAAAAAATGGCAGTGTTATTAAAAATTCTTCAAACTAAAATAGCAGATACAATATAATCACAATAATATTCAATATCAAACCAACAATTGCAAAAATGAAAATACAATTATGATGCAAAAAGGGAACATGACATGCATAATAACTTTTAAAACAAATACCAATAATGAATGCCAATAGAACTATACAATTATAGATTAACATATCTATAAACTACAATGTATAAAAAGTACGTCAAAATATTGTTTATTAATAACATTTGTATGAATACACTGCAGGATACAAGTGTAAAAATGAATAAAAAGATGGATGATTTGGCAAAAAAAAAAAAAATTTAAAAAAAAGGAGTGGTTAAAAAAAAACATGGTTAAATCAATGTGCTGGTATCAATATTCTTATTGAATCCCATCAGAGATAGAATACACATACGATGTAAATGAGCAACCTCTGCTAAATTATTCATGTAAAAAGGTATTTTAGCCACGGTAACCTCACGGACACTGAAAGTTAATGACTATGTATATTTTTATTTATATAGTGCCATCCATGTACATAGCGCTTCACAGCAGTAATACACGTGACATAATATAATAGTGGGAACAAGCAGGGGGGGGGGGGGGGTGTCACTAACCTCCAAGCAAGTTACCAGTCTTTTGTGTCATGTTGGATGTAGCATTTGGAATCTTTGTCTGTTGTATATTTCCCTGCGCCACCCTCACCCAGCCGTCATGACGTCACATGACCTCGCGGTTGCCGTGGCGATGCGTGTGAGAAGCGTGTGAGCCAAGGAAAGTAAGGTTTACAGAGGCCCTGCAGCTCCCCCGGCACTTAATTTAAGTGCCTTCGGCAAGCGCGCAGGGCCTCTGTAAACCCCGTGCCTCTCGCACTCAGTCTCGCGCCCCCCAGTTTGTGCACCGCTGGTGTATGGTACATTTGGTCACACTCAATAGCACTCCTTTTGACACATATACTGTATGATATGGTGCAGTGGGTGTTGGGGTTAGAGCTTGCAAAGATTGTGTGCGTTAGTTAACAGTCAACTGGTAACAGCTGTTTGGAGATTAGTGATCCCTCCTCCCTAGGTTGAAGCTCACCAGTCCCCACTTTAAGTAGCAGGTTTTTTTCATGCACCTGTAGAAGACTGGTCTATTGATACACACACACACACACACACACACACACAACCCCCCCCCCCCCCCTCCTTTACAGGAGTACATGAGAATTGTCACAGTGTTAGGACCTGCAAAGGGGTCATGACGTGACTGCAGGCTTATAAACACTTTGGCCAAATAGTTTACATAAATGACCCATACTTAAGAGAAAAGACAAACAGTTACGTATTTAACTACAGTATATATTTTTGACATTTGATGTAGCATTGGGAATCTTTGTCTGTTGTAAACAAGAAGATCACAAAGTAAAAACATATGCTGGTTTTAACCAAGGAGCATCTTGGGGGGGAAACAAAAACCTATTTATTGAGTGGCAAAACAAGAAATGTGTTGTAGACAAAAGTTTGTCTGTGCCAAATCCATTTGCACATTTCCACCATGTTTTGATTAAATCCATAGGAATGTTATGAATCTGACCAATTTATCTGTGTGACCAAAAACGTATTCGCACACAAAACAAATCTGTCAATTAAAAAGGTTATAACAAATGAAAACACTTATTTCTAAGGGCTGTGCAGAGAAAAAAAAAAAAAAAAAAAAAAATTCATGCGGCATAGTGATGTTTCCTGCATAAATTGCAATAGTTGGCTTATTACATATTACTGATTCTTAAGTGACAGGAGCATCACTTTCTTTACAAGCGCTGCAGTTTATGCAACACACATTAACCTTTCCCACCTACTGGTAAACCAGAGTTTCTCAGCCAGGAGTGCCGTGACCCTGTGTCACGGACGCAGCGGCCGCTGGCACGGCCTGCGCTGATTGGAGACTGAGAAGCTGAGAGGACTCCACTCGCAAATAAGCATGTCCAACTCTCTCTCCACCTCCAACCCCCCCCCCCACCCCGGGGTTTTCTAGGGTTAAAAAAAAAAAATCACGATTTTATGATCACGCGCATCTGTGGTTACCATGGTAACCTACAGACTTCCATGGGCTCTGGGGAAGAGCTTCATTTTAAGGTCGAGTTCAATTCAAATTAACAGAGTTCAGAGGCTTTCAATGCACAGTTTTTCTTCAAAGGATGGAACTACACCTATTGTCAACAACAAATAAATGAAATGTTTGAAAGGCTATTAGTTGTGATGAAAGAACGAACGTACAAGGCGTGAATAAAAAGAAATCCCTACAGCACTCCCAGAGTAGTATGGCTGCGTCCATAGAAGGACAAGCAGCACTGAGCCGTGCAGACGCTCCGCGCTGAGCCCCTGCATCCTCAATGAGGATGCCCTGAGAGGGGGCTCACGCGAGCGTCCGCAGGCGTGCTGAGGCTTTGGAATTTTCAGCCGACAGCCAAGCTGTTTTTCAGCGCATAGATATATTTCATAGATATGTGAACTCTATTATCCCACGCATGCGCAGTAGTGTTCTGCGATCGGCGTATCTCATTGCGATCTTCTCACTACGGCTTAATGACTGATTACAAGCTTCCAGGCTTGAAGGGTAAATAAAGGAAACAAAGGTAATTAAAGACATGCCTCAGATGTTTATTGGTAGTAGCGCATGCGCTTTCCCGCGCATGCGCCATAGCGGCGGTTTGGAAGTGTCTCCATGACAACCGGAGTGTTTAAATAGTGTCCGCCTCCCCCTATGTGCAAAACTGTCCCTGACGAAGCTTCATAGTAGGAGGGAAACGCGCGTTGGACGCGTGATTATGTCATCAGTCCCCATTATGGGGCTGTTTTAACATAGTGTTTGTTCCAGCAGCTCACTAGCGCAGCCAATATATAAAAACAGTGTAGCAGCTAGGGAATGGCTTCTCTGTTAAAGTGTTGCCAACTGGATGTTTAGGTATATAGTGACCTATCCCTGCTGCTGTTTGTGTTGCCACTTTTATTTGCGCTCTTTGTGTGTAAGTGCTGAGCCTCAGGGCTCACCTTTGCTGGTTGCACCCTGCTAACTCTCCAGGATCCCAGTATCAATCACTGATTGGAATCTCTATACCTCGGTGCGTGTGTGTTGAAAGCATTTAATTTATTTTTAATGTTCATTATACCATTCGTTTCGGTAATATATGTTTTAAGTATTTAGTATTAAAAAGTTACATTTTATATCCAGTAGTGTGCATATAAGTGAATTTTCTTCTGGGATACAAACATTTTGTACCCCTCATTTCCCTAGCTATAAAGACCAAGCAGGGATATTAAAGACTACCTAACTGGAAGGGGCTACATCGAGTAAATAAAACACCCAACAAGGATAACCACCAATACAATAACAAAATGGTAGGGGGAAAAAAAAAAAGGCCTAATGAGCCCAAAATACGGAGTCTCACTATGGCCAAGTATCAGCACTTATAATAAGTACTTGTTTGTCCCTCTCCCCTGCAAGAGGTAGCGACTGGGAGGGACTTTACAGCAGGAAGCATATCCAGGGGAACAGAATACAACCTAAAAATAAATAGCAGCAATAACAGGCAGAAAGCGTTCTGGAAGAAACAGGAAGGATTCCGACAAGAAGTTATAAAAGTTCCAGAACTAAACTGCAATAATGACAAGTGATATTTGGCGATTCCCGAGACACGGTACAAATCAAAATCAGGGATGGGGCATAGCTATTCTAAATTTAGAAAGGACAGGGTAGGAAGGAAAGAAGGGGGGGTTAAGTTGCCCTTTATGTGAATATAAAGGCTACGTTAACATTTAGAGTGCCGGGGGTCCGACAGTACTCCAGCACTTCTGGGCCATGTGATCACTCTAGTAGCGATCACATGATGCGACCAGGCCCCGGAAACAGAAGTGGACTCTACTTCCATTTTCTTCTGGCTGGCCACTCTATCGGAGTATTACAGCCGATCACCCCTTACAAAAAGAGCAAGTGCACAGGACATAATTGGGATGTTATTAGGGCACTGAAAAGGAAATTTAAGGTACTAGTGAAAAAAGAAAGACACTTTGGGTAACCCTAGAGACTGGTGAGAAGGTTGTACTTCATACAGAGGTGATCTACACACCTCCAGGTTTTAATGGAGAATATCACTAAGATGATAATTAGAGGAGATGTCATTATTATGGGAGACTTTCATCTTCCTGAAGGAGTAGGTCTGTCGCAGGCTCAGCGACAACCTGGATTCCTTGCAGGGGATAATCTTTATGCAATTGGCGAGGGGGCCCACTTGCAAGGGAGAAATACGAAAACATAATACCTACACACAGGGCAGGACTTTCCAGAGATGGGAAAGATTTGTTAGCGATTCTTTGGTTGAGTGGGAACATTAGAGTTGCGAGAAACTACAGGATGCAATAGTAAAAGCAACAGACTTCTGTCAGGTACGTTGGCAAAAGCAAGCAGATATGGTTCCCAAAAAGGTGGCAGACATCAAAACGCAAAAAAAAAAAAAAAAAATACCCACACCCACCACGCTTTTAGGAATAGTAAACTCTGAAGAAGGAAGCTATAGGACTATCAGATTAGGCAGAAACAGACTAAGGAAGTAAATCAGATGTGAAAAGGCTCAAGCAGAAGAGGGGGGCGTGGTGGAAATTGTCAAGTCTGAGTAAAAAAAAAAAAAATTGTTGGTGAAAGGAAAAATAAAAAGGAGAAATAGTAAGACTAGATACAGAAGAGGGAGATAAGAGATATAGCAGACAACCTAAATGGCAAGGGAGGTGGACAAGTCTATTTACAGAAAATACGTTTTACATGGAACATTCAAAACTGGACAAAGTCAATATGACCAGACTGGTACTTCCAAGAAAATATTTTTTTTTTTAAATTAAAAAAAAGAGAGAAGAAGGAGCTTAGGTTGTGCTGGCAACACCATTAACAGAACTATTTAACCAATCACTGCTTAAAATATAAATTTAAAAAAAAAAAAACGTTTCAGGCGACTGGGAGAAGAGCAGATGTAGTCCCACGTCACAAACATGAAAACAGTTCAGTAGCAAGTAAACTATAGGCAAGTGAATAAGGTAGTAATGGAGAAATAAATAGAAATACTGTTGAAAGAAATCAAGTATCCAAAATCTAGAAACTTACAAGATCCTTGTTTTGATGTTATTTCTATGATGTAGCCTGTTCCAGATGGGCAATCTTTGATACCGCTACTTGGTCGTTATAGCCACTACCCTAATTGCCTTACATGAACACAAGCCATCAGTTGTCTGCAGTTACACCGCTTTGAATCGTGGGTGAATGGGAGCTGGCTTTAGTTTGAACATCCTTCTGACAGGACAAGTGCATCTTTCTATGCAAGAGAGGTATGTACATGGAACACGGTCTTGAAATTAGAGATCGCACAATCACAGCAGAGCATTCCACCCTGATTGTTTGATGAAGACCCGTTCTATCAATCACCAATTTTTTTTTTTTTGTGATGCTCACATTTGCTTTTTTTTGTGCAAATCCAAGAAACAGGTCAGTGTCTCCATACAAATGGTTCACATATTTAAATACGAAGAAACACACTCCTGTAGAGTGTAATGTCGAGTTGTGACAGGCATGCTCAAATTCGAGACGGCCATGTGTTCAATTAAAATGGTACAATTTATTTTATATTTTAAGAAGCCGAATACCAACAGACGTTACTTAAATAAACCAGAGAAAAAAGTAATTAAAGTCTGACATGCAAGTAATTTAATAATTTTTTTTTTTTAAAGTTATTATAAAAGGTCACCCGTTTATAGGTCAATCATAACAAGGGAATGACTTATTTGAAAAGTCTTGGGGTACAGTTCTTCTTACAAGCATGTAAATAGTTTTACAATTTAAAACTGAGATTTGACGTATAATTTGGTGGTTTGAAAAAGTACATCCCCCACCAATATTATTTTTTTTATTAGTGACCTTCTGCATTACCAGGGTTCAAAACTACTGATATAAGTGAATGTAAAGGAAAAATGCAACAGATTAGTGCTGGAAGACTGCAAAGAGGCGAATAACTCACTCACAGGTCACAGTCATAACTCACTATAAGAGCATTGTTTATCATGTACTGAACAAGTCTTAAAGGGGAGAACACTGAGGTATTGTAGTATGCAATGCAATAAAAAGGGTATATTTGTTTAACTGAAAGTGGCTGAACTTTTTTTAATGCACTAGATTCACAATGCAGAAGTAATAAAATCAGATTGTACATACGCTCGCCTAGGAACTGGTTCATGGTCTCTATCATTCACCATCAATACGTAATAGGAATAAACTATTGTGTAACAATGGAATGCCATATTCTTCCTAGAAATACTCAACCTAAACCCACACACTGACTGGCAGTCTGCGTTACTGGATTAAACAACCTCCTCCTGCTGATTATTTTGTTTCTACAAACATTTATAAAGTTGAACCATTCTAGAGATGTCTGTGAATACTTTTTAGTGATGGGAAAACATGCCATTTCTTATCTCAATAAATAATTGTTCTTTAATCTATTGATTAAATAAATGTATAATATTCTCATTTAAAGAAATAAACTTTTTTCTAAGTAATAAGAGCATTTCAGTTTATGTATTTCTGCAAAAAGGCATTAGATTACCATCTGGTATACCAAGGATGGTACTGTATTGTGGGAATTATGTCAAACCCTAAGGGGGGTCTGAAATATGTTCCAGTATTAAAGGGTTAAATGGCAAGTTATCCACAAGAATATAATCCCTAGCACCCGGGATTGAAATATGCCTTTCTGGACAAGGCGATTTCAGGTTACCCAGGAAAAGAATTGCCACTTTTCCATGAGGTGTAATTGTTTACTTTCCATCATTGCTTTTTTGAGTTGGGCAAGTCAATGAAAACTTCATTTGAATGAGTGGACTGCTTTTCTCGTGTCCCAATTCTACTGTCAGCCCACTGCACAAACTATACTACAGATAATCCAAGTGTGATTCATGTTCAGGTGGCAATATTCCTCCTTTTGGCACAGCTTCTTGTCCAGTATGATAAGCAGGGGGTCCCCCAGAGCTGAACCGCATTTATTTCAGCTGCAGGGACCCTCTCGTTCCCAAGATCCCTACTGAAGAAGGTGCTGGTGTTTACTTCCTCAATAAATCCCCAAATCAAATGGGCCAATAGGAAGCTGCGACGGATGACGTTTTGGCTTCCTATTGGCCAGCAAGATTAAACCACCTTTCTGTTTCCATTGAGGGATGGGGGGGCCATACCGGCAGCACCTTCTCTGGTAAGCATCTCGTGGACCAGCAGGTCTCCAGAGATGAAATGAAAGCGGCTCAGATCCGGAGACCCCCTGCGTCCTAGCTATTTGTCCAAAAAATAAAAAATGGTCAGACAGAAATGCTCCTTTAAAGGTTTACGAGCTGTAGGATCTGCCTTTCCCTGAGTTTATGGGCCTATAAAGCGTGCATTGAGAAAGCAAGGGAGATATTAGCAAAATGTTGCAAACCGATAAGTAAAACATACGGTATCTAAAAAAATGTCATTATTGTAGGTATATACGTTATGGTGCAACGTATACAGTAAAGTAATGATAATGAACACTTCCGGGCACAATCACATCTCAGACAGGTCCCCAAACTGGCATTACCCCACAAATAACAGCGCTTCCACAACAACCAGGGATTCTGAGTAATAATATGCAAGTGAGCACCCACAAAGGGTCACCCATTTTAACATGGATCCCTTAAATATTACGCCCCCTGCATAACAGCTTTTAAAGCCAAGCCTGGCCTGTGTTATATAGAAGTCATAAGCTTAACCCTTTGAGTGCCCCAAGACGTAGGTACAGCATATGGTCCGGCTCTCCAGCAGGGGCCCCATGACGTAGTGGGTACGTCATGGCCTTTTACAGCTCGTTTTCCAGGGGAGATCTGGTGCTGCGCTCCTGTGGAGCTCACAATGCGATTCAGGGAAACGGAAGAGGCTGCCTTCTCCCCGTTTACAAATTCCGTGATTGCTCGGCACGCAAAGGGTTAAAGGAATCCATGTTAAAGTGGATTTGAAGCAAATATATATATATATATATATACAGTGTTCGACAAACCTATACATTTGCTCGCCCCGGGCGAGTGGATTTAACCCCCGGGCGAGTAAATATTGGCCCAAGCAGCACACGTTTGGTACTAGGTGGCGAGTAGATTTTTTTGTGTGGCGAGTAGATTTTTTGGTGATTTGTCAACCACTATATATATATATATATATATATATATATATATATATATATATATATATATATATATATATATATATATATATATATATATATATATATATATATATATATATATATATATATATATATATATATATATATATATATATATATATATATATATATATATATATTAGCACATTAATGTTCTGCATCTAAAGAAAAAGGATTGATGCGGACAAATTTACTAAGCAGTTGTCTGCCAAAAGACACCTTACAGCCTAGTGTTGTGCAAAGGGTGGTCCAGCGCGGAAAGGTGTTTTACAGCAGAAGACTGCTTAATAAATATGGTCCAATAATTCCATATTACGCCAATAAATCCATACGGATATTCTCCGAGAGAGGATTTTAGATCGGGGTATGACTTGACCAGAGTCCACCTTCACAAACAGTCACCTTTGGGAGAGATGTAAAATTTTTGAGAATGATGTATTTAACAAACAGATATATACACTTCTTACTTTGCATTACTAGTCCCAGCACCACTTGCTTCAGTCACAGGAGGAGCAGCATGGCGGCAATAAGGTATATGCAATGCAAATTCTGCTGGTTCTTAACCAATGTTCATTCACCAGTGCTACTGCATAGACCTAACAAAAAAAGTGTTATCCTCAGGAAAATCTCCAACCACAAGTTACCAACCCCAGGAAAAGCAATAAATAGGCAAGGTAAATGACATACCAAGTGATTATGTGAACAAATAGGATCAAGTGTTTACTTGAGCATAACTCCTATTAGTCTGGATAATAATAATAATAATAATAATAATAATAATAGGTTATTAGAAATCGGCAGTGACTAATAATTATGAAGTGCAAAATCAACACACCGTAATAGTTTTTTTTTTTTTTTTTTTTGTTTTAAGCATTTCCATAACGTTACCCACATTTTTTTGTAATGTTAGTTTTCCAACAATTTCCATATCCTGGGATTCTAGAAATACTGAGCAGCCAAGACGCAGTGCGATAGCTGTAGGATTTTTTTATTTTTTTTAGCAAGCGAACCTGAACATAGTGAGGATTTGGCGTGACTTCTTTGCTGTATGTTTGGCGCAGCTAAATCCTTCCAAATTAATGTAGACATTTTATGGACAAAAGAAGAATACTATATATTTCATGCTACTGTAGGCTTGTAAAAATAAAAATAATAATTATAAATTAAACAGCTAATGCAAATTGTACATCCTTACAAACCTAAACATTGTAATAAAAGTGCTCTCACTCCGTGGCCCCAAGACGTGAAACTGATTAGCAGTGCTGGAGAACAGTTCAGCTCCATTCAAATGAATGAGACTCCAAAACAGGGAAAGCAGCTTCACGGCATATCGCAGAAGGGCCCATTTCCTAACATGAGAATAGTTACTGTATGTTTGACCTTGAATTTCAGTACAAACAATGTACAGTAAGAAATAAGAATAGGTAAGAAATAAGAACTGTAAATGATGCTCAGTCCTGCTAAACCTAATTTAATGCCCAACCCCACTGTCAAAAAAAAATAATAATAATAATAATTTAATGTATTGCCAATACCATGGCTAGTAGTTTAATACTTCCCAAACATCAGGAAAACATGCAGATACAGACTCATAAGTCACAACAGGTAAAAATGAAATTAGCTGCCGCTGTATATTGTACATTGTACTTTACAATTATGAAGGGGAGAAATGTGAAATGAACACAGCTACACCTATGCTACTAGTGTTTGTTCCCACATCCCGTCTAATCATGTCACGCAGGAGTTCAGCAAAACACCAGAAGGTGCAGAAATTAAACAGTGGCACCCTATCATTCTGGACACAGCACATTATTACTTAACACACACGTCTGCTTTTCAATGTTAGCAACATTTTTGTTTTAAGCAATTACAGCTAGGATAATAGTTTGTCACCTTTACTTGCACTGGAAAATTGTCACTGCTATCAATTAATATCAAATAGAATTTCTGGTATCTCAATGTATTGCAGCATCATTGTGCGCGTTGCTTCTAAATTTAGATAACACACTGTTATTCCAGAGGTTTAAGATTACATCAGCCTGTGCATGACTTTAAAATTTTCCAATTTCTTGAGTTGCAATGTGCCTCAGTGCTGATATAAAAAGCCATATATTAAATAATGCCTATTTTTTAGTCATTGTTTTCTTGCTGGCTTCAGGGATAGGCTTCCAAACATTGCAAGGCAGCTAGAAGACCAGCGAGAACATTACTGCAGGAAATAATGCACAACATGTATAAAAAGAATATTCAGCATACAAGCATTTACCTATAATTTACACAAACAGGCACTAGAAGAACTAATGTGGGTGGGTATTTGGAACTTTTGTTTAAACCTAAAAAGGGCAAAACTGTGTGATCATTTGCATGTCATTTCCCAGAATCCCTGGCTGCAATGAAAGAATTATATGCCAAGAGATAAATGGGGAAAAGCAGGATTGCAGACCTGTCTGAGACATGTGAATGTGCTCACAAGTCGTATTTGCTTTAAACCTACGTTATTTGAACAATTCAGATTGTCAGACGCAGCCTCCTTCCACAGAGCATGTGAAGTCCAAATAAGGCTGCCAAAAATCTAAAATGTTAGGAATATTACTAAGGCATGTTTATTTATACATTTGTGTAGTATATGTATTTGCAATACAGTAAAAGTACTTTCGCACTAAACCCTTGTGTAAAAGTAGAAGCACATCTTAAAAAAAAAAAAAAAAAAAAAAGTACATATATAGCTATAATGTACATTGCACTTGCAGCTATATTTGTGTATAAATACACATTCTTGTTTCATCATAATTAAATAGTTCACCGCAAAACAATGTAGCAAAGAAATATTGTCATGAAATAACACTTAAGGTATATATCACAGGTTAACCACTTTCAAATTAGTCTTAAAACAGCAGTGATTTCAGCAGAGTACAATTGTACTTTTTAAACAGTGTCCATCTTTAAGAAGTAAAAATGATTTCATGACAATATTTCTTTGTTGGAAATTGCTGCATTGTTTTGCAGTGAACCATTTTATTATGGTTAAACAAAATATACACACACGTAAAATAGCTGCAGGTGCAATGTACATCTCATATGCATATATTCCGATGTAAATGCATAAAAGCACAGGTTTTATTTATGTATGTGTTGTGTACCTTTTTTCCCCCCGCTCTATATTTGGCATTGCTGAACGTGTGGCATGTATACATTTGTCGCATATATACATATATTATTATCAGACACACACACACACACACCATTTTGTGATTAACAGGTGAATATTCATATATAGAGTGATATAAGGTGTTATATACTTGTATGCATGTTTGTACAACCAACAAAACATTAGGATTATAAAAGATCTTAATCTAATAATTTTTACCGTTAAAGTGCAATTAGAATTTTAAGGGGGATAGCAAAAAAAACTGGCAGCGCACTACTACTCCCTCCAGCTCTAGTGCTATGACGCCAATTAAGTGTAGCCCTGGTAAGAAATAGGGCTATATGTCTTTCCTCCCCTGGTAAGGGCAGGATGCCAGTAGTTATCATGGGTTTCCCCCACATCAAGGCCTGCTCTGAGTGGTGGAAGTAGGTCACCTGACCCTGTGTGGAAGGCATAGACACAGGGGCAGTACCTGCTGATATCATGAAGGGGAGGGCTGTCTCTATTTAGTGTGTGTCTGTTCCTGTCAGTGACTGTTGAGTCATGGGTTCAGCCCTGATGAGCTAGTGTTGGAGTGTCTGACTGGACAGTCAGAGTATGTGAGCTAGCTAGGTTCCTGAGGAGTAGGTCCTAGTGAGCTATAGGTGGACCAATACCTCTCATCCTGCATAGGGGGTGAGGGAAGAGCTAGCCCCACCCTGAGTGCCCATGGCTTGGGGTGGAGGCAGGGAGAAGAGATACCATCCTGAGGGAGAGCAGTCTGGAGGAGGGAGACAAGCTGTACCTGACTGTCTGTGATCCTGCTGTCATTCCTGCACTGAATAAAGAGCTGCTGCTTATTTTACATAAAGACTGTCTGAGACTGGAATCTCTCGTCCCTGAGAGGGGGACTCTCTGTAAGGGTTCCACCCCATATCCCTGGGGCTTAACAGAGATGGAGGCGTTGCACCACTGAGTAAAGAATGGAGGTATTCACCCCAGAAACCTGGTCTTGTCACCCCCATACCATTGCGGGAGACTCAGGCCCTTCTGTTACCTACAGGTATGCACCACCCACAGACACGTAGCCAGACCCTAGTACAGAGGGGGGGGTCCAATCTGCGATTGGCCCCAGGAAGACGGGCTACATAAGAATGAAACTTTTACGACAAACGCAGAGGGTAACATCCAACGGTTTGGGAAAGGGCATGTACAGGACATGTTTTGGTTAGGTTGATTCTTGAGCAAAATATAATGATGTTCAGCTAACTGGCACAATCAATCCAGAAGTATCACATTACTCATATTGGATCAGACATCAATTAAAACAGAAATGTAAATTAGGCCGTGGTAGCTCGGTTGTTATTGAGCAAAAATGAGTCATTACTCAATCAGTAGGTGATTTGGACTAACTGAATATACACAGAAATGTCACTCAAAACATACATACATACACTCAGCAGTAGATCACGAGCATGATCCAATGTACCAGAAGGGGAAATGTATTGGTCGATAATGCAGACAAAAAGCCAATGTTTCAGTCCTTGGGAGGACTTTTCTCAAGGGACCAAAACATCTGGCTTTTTATGATTTACTTCTGACGTGTACCTCTCCCCCTCTACTTTGCACCATGAACATCATTTTTTTTGGCATATTAGTGTGTGCGTGCTCTCCACCAGGATCCAAGGCGCGAGAGAAATGGGAAGACACACACACTTTACTTTTGATGAGGGAGGGGGGGTAGGTGATATACTCCCCAAAATGTCATCTTAACATTACACTTCTACTTTAGCCCCACAAATGTAGGGCAAGTCATCTTATAACTGCTACAGATCTATTAGCTGAAGAGATTTACCCTGCTCAGACTCTGTAGCATTTTTTCGACGCCGGAAAAGGTGAGATAATTGATGTGCAAAACACAGAACTTGCTACAGGATTACAATATTCATGTCAACTAACTCCACTGACAACTCACACCAAATAGTGATTACTCAAGAGCACCGCCATGCTCGTCTTCCCACAGAGGGATCCTCACACTGAAACAGACTTTTTCTAGGAAGTTTGCAAAATACAAAAAGGCAACAAGCTATCTCCAGCCAGGGAGCCAATGGATTCATGAAGTTACTGGGATGAACATCAAACCAGTGAACATTTGTTGAGCTTGGGGTGCCTACAGTTTTTGCAACTTGCTGCATTCTCACATACCTCCTTTCCCACGTTGCATCCCTACAACCCCTCGACGTTAGCAAGCTGGTGTCAGCACTTCTTTATCTTAAGGGCTAATGAGGAGCCAGTGACAGCTGCATTTTATTGGTAGAAAAAAAAAAAAAAAGTTGCCACAAGTTTAAAAAGAATAATAATTTTACATCTAAAAAAAATTATGTCCTAACAGGGGTGCGCAAACTTACGTTTGCGCCCCCTTGTCTCCGCTCCCCCACCTTGCCTGCTCTCGGGCCCCACACATCATATAACGTCACGTGAGAAGAGCCAGCTGAGAGCGGGTAAGTGAATGTGCAGAGGCCACGCGCCTCCCCCAGCATTTAATTTACATGCCTGGGGGGAAAGCGAGGGGGCTCTGCAACTGCGCACCCCCTTAGAAAATACCACGCCACCCGCCCCCCCCTCAGGGACCATGTTTTCAGGATATCCCTGCTTCAGCACAGATGGCTCAATTAAAGACTGATTGAGCCACCTGTGCTGAAGCAGGGATATCCTGAAAACATGACCTGTTGGCCCTTGAGGACTGGAGTTGCCCACATTTGGTATAGAGAAATAAAGTAAGATTGCCAAGAGCATTGCAGAAACGACAATCAACACAAATGTAGGGATATCCTTCTCATGTGACAAAAGACATTCTCTGGGTTCATTATTAAATTACAATGGCATGGATTTTAAATAATGGTCTACTGTCTCAAGTTCAGAGGCCGGTATGGGACAAATCCACACCATGATATCATTTATAACGGGATATGGGCATATTTATGAGAATGAGGGGGGTGTAAAAAGGAACAGCTTCTCCTTTGTATATGGATTTATTTTCTAACTCTGTAGGAAAGTTCCTCTTCATCAAGAGCATATCAGACTCTTTTATACTGCATATTACATAGAGGTGGGACAGACTAGGACAACTATTACAGTATTTCATCACTTATATTTTTAAAGGATTGCTTTGAATACTGTATACGTTAACATTGCACATACACATTACATGTACATGCATTGCACATACATAGTGTGTGAGTGCGTATGTGTATATATATATATATATATATATATATATATATATATATATATATATATATATATATATATATATATATATATCGTGTGTATATATATTACACATCCATACAGTGTGTTCAAACACACACGTGTATATGGTCTGTAAATAATTTTCTTGTGTTTATAGGTGTGCATGAATATGTATTATACAGCAGTTGTGTGCATTTTATATTTACACAAATGTATTGGCAGCTATATTTGAAAACATTGTATTTCTGATTATTTGCATTGGCGAATGTGTGGCATGTACAGTGTATGCTTTTCTATGATGTATACACACACACTTTGAAGTGTGGATGTTCAAAGTATACAAGACAATCGCATGTATTTATGTGCATATGTTTTGTGTACATTATAAAATTATACAGAACGCATGTGTCTACAGCTGCATATGTACATATTTGTTTCATGTAAAAGTTATTATAGACATGTGTACATATAAAATAGTTTGATACAGTACACTAAGTTATGCAAGTGTCAAAATAATCATGTACAAAACATATTCAAGTGTAAAGCTACAAGCATGAATACAAATGCACATTTAAGTGCATGTTCTCTTTAGCTTAGTGTATAATCTGATATTATACACACACAAAAAACAGGTTATATACATTTCTGTTATCTACTTGCATGTATACAGCTGCAGGGATATAGGTGTACAGTACACGGTTTATGGGGAATGTATAAATGAATACATACATTGCATGGACATTTATACTTTTTTTTGCGACCATAACTGATGTACCGGTATACATGTACATATGTTAAAGTTACTTATAAATAAAAAAGGTATGCTAGTGAACAAATAAAATAAGGTACAAAAGTGTGTATTTGTCTATATGCTATGTGTATAATATTCAATATATTGATATACAAAGCATATCATACATTTGTGGGTCTACTTAGCAGCATGATGTGGGTGTATATGTTGGGGTTTATAGCATGGCAAAAGTGCAGAGATAAGCATGTAGAAAGATGTGCATTTATAGGACTGCTTACATATGCTTTGGTGATGGCATGAATACGGAGTGTGTACACAATGCATAGAAGTGTAAATATGCAAGCACACACAAATACATGTCCATGTGAGTGCAGATCTGTTGTGTGTACGTGTGTGTACGTGCATGTATGTGCATGTATGTGCATGTGCCCACACGACCCATGAACTACCATCACAACAAAGCCCCTCATACTGCCGTGCAGCGCCTGGGGAGGGAGTGAGGGGCACCTACCAGGCGGGCAGCCTCGGCCCAGGTGCGGTCCTTCTTCTTCCTCTTGTCTTTCATGTTTGCATCTCATTGATAGTTCTTATGACGTGGGGGGTTCCACGGGGGCACGCGGGGTTCGAGTGGAGACAATGGCTCAGCGTGACAACAGAGCGGCCGCCGCACCCCGCCTCCCTCCTCAGCAGTAGCAGCAGCAGCAACTCATGCAGCGACACTGAGCAGCTGACAGCTCTGGGATGCTCCCGTTCCCCCTCACAACAATACACAGTGACGTCACGGCGAATGGCGACCCGGTGCTCTCGCGAGGGAAGCTGCGGTGGCGGAGGCGTTCCCCCAAAGCTCGCGAGCTCTCCCAGGGCAACGTTCCGAATTCCATCCCTGCGAAGCCCTCCTATCCCGCGGCTGCTCTTTCCTCTTCCTCTCGGGCTTTGTACTGAGACGCCCCCCCCCTGCCCCTGCTCTGCCTCCCATTACATGTTAACAGCTTCACTGCTGGAGGAGCCGGAGTCCCCGCCTTGTCTTAGCCCCAGAAACACATTTGTGTGTATGTGTGCGTATACATTGCATTTACGTTGCATTCATCATCCTTCCTTACTATTTTGTTCTTAAGCCCTCCTCCAGTTGCTTTGCCCTTCTTATGTGTAGGTTAGGTGGAAATAGTAGAACACGATCTATGACACGGGTGAACCAGGCTTTATTCCTGGTATCACCAAAATCTGATTGTAAATGTGGGCAGGGACTAGTTGTGCCTGAAAAATTCTATGTACTGTACACCACTGCATACACTCTGCACTATACAGGAAAATACATGGAGAAATATTTATGTCCAACTTTTTTTGTTTGTTCTTGGGTAATTTATTAAGCTGCGATCGTGCAAATGTAGCATCTCCCATTTAAATCAGTGGCTGCTTTTGTGCGGTACTGTTGAATGGACACTCCCACCTTAATTAAGTGGTTCTCAAATCCAGTGCTCAGGGCCTGGCAACCAGTGCCGTCTTAACGCATGGGCACGCTGGACAGTTGCCCGAGGGCCCCACGAGCATAGGGGCCCCATGCTAATCTATGCACAGACCAGAATTTAACACTAATTTTCCGATCACCCGCCTCAACATTCAAATCTCCCGCTAACTCGATAGAAGGATAAAAATGACGACTTGTAGTGGAGAGTTGGCGTGTCTGCATTCGCAAGAGAAATTTTGCAGGGCCCAGTGCACTGCTTTGCCCGGGGGCCTATAATGCTGGATAGACGGCCCTGCTGCCAACAGATCAGGTATTAAAGATATCTCTGCTGCAGCACAGGTGGCTCATTTCAGATTGAGCCACCGCTGCTAAAGCTGGGATATCCTGAAAACCTGACCTGTTGGGGGGGTCCTAAGGACAGGAGTTGAGAACCCCTTAATTAATTGCTTCCTCCATCTCTGCTTGTTGTGACTTTAGGTTGAAAGTTTTTGCATCTAGGTATCATTTTCCAAGGATTCATTTTTTTGAGATTCCTTATTTTACTCTTAACAACTAAAGTTCAAACGTCCAAGTCTTAAAGGGTATTTAAAACTGCAGATGCAGAAAAACCTCCTGTCTGTGGAACCGTGGCTGAAAAAGCTCCATTTGTAGTGCTGCAGCGGTCGCGCTGGCGTACAGTAAAAAGAAAAGATGCTATTGGGGGGGGGATTCCTCTTTTAAAAGGGACTGTCCTGCTTTGTTCAAAAGTAAGACGAGGGGAATCTCAATAATGCTTAGTAAAGAACATAACCCCATGCTTATTTTCAGTCATGTTTCATTTATTCATTTGTTACTATTTCTTATAAAAGGGACAGTATCCCATTTCCTGGGTAACTCACCAAATTATATGAATCCTGCACACAGGAAACAAGCGTTTCTTTTCATTATATAATTATTTAATTTGCATAACATCGAGGCACAACGTTTCGGGGGAACAATATCCCTTCATCAGTAATAATGTGCAAAGTGATATTGTTTCCCCGAAAACACGTTGTGCCTTGATATCCGGCAAATAAAAAATGATATGAATACTGTAAATACAAATATAGGATCAGTATCTGTCGTCTCAATTTTAGTATAGGTTGAACCTGATGAACATATGTTTTTTTTCAACTTCATCTGCTATGTAAATCAAGAAAAGAAAGTTTCTGTTTCCTGTGTGCAGCGGGGGAGATTGATATAAGTGGTCGGTAAAGAGGAATGGCGGAAAGTGGTCCCTGTCAATACATCCAGCTCAGCACCAGCGTAATCTAGGAGTGCATCAATAGCTAACTGGAGTGTATTTAATATTTCCTTGAGAACCTGGCACAATGAGGAATGTCATTGTTGCAATGTGCCCCTATTCCAGTGAAACAACATGCATAAAGATGTGGCCTCTGTGGTGTGGGGGAGCACAGCTACACAACACGTCCCAGAATAAGTCAGAGTTCTTTAAAACGTCCCAATAGTGCAGGAATATTTGTTAGAGGAGGAACGGAACTAGCACTGAAAGTGAGCTTGAGATGAAGGCTACATTTCTCTCTCATTAGAGAAGTTCACGGTACAGGCGGTCCTCGTTTTACGACGTTTCGTTTTACAACGAACGGCTTATCCGATGCTTGTCAATGCATCCCTATGGCCCGTTTTACGACGCCCGAACGGCTTATCCGACACTCTTACGACGCTTTAAAAAATTGCTACAAATGAACAACCAGACGGCTGCAGGCTAGGGAAATCATTCTGAACAGTCTGTGTGAAGGTTTGGTGGTGTATTTTAGGCCCTAAACCATGGCTGATCAAAGCAAAAAGCAAAGTGCTGTTACTCCAAAAAGGAATAGAAAATCTATAACTGGAGACCAAGCAAAACATAATAAAGCGCTCTGTGAAAGGAGAGACGAACACAGAAATTGGACGTGCCTTGGATATACCTCGCACAACTATTGTGACAATAATCAAAGACAAGGCAAGAATCCTGGAACAGATCAAGGTCTCAGCTCCTATGCAAGGTACAACAATAAGGCAACGTGCTGGGCATATTGCTGAGGTAGAAAACTCATCATATGGCTGGAAGATCAATCCCAGCGTCATGTGCCCATTAGTTTAGCCTTAATTCAGGCCAAGGCTTTGAGTCTGTATGAGGACATTAAGCAACAGCATGGAGAAGGGACCACTGAGGAAACGTTCACTGCAAGTAAGGGCTGGTTTATGCGGTTTAAAGAGAGGGCAAACTTGCATAACATTAAAGTGACCGGGGAAGCTGCTAGTGCGGATGAGGAGTCAGCTAAAACCTTCCGTTACATTGGCCAAAATTATAGAGGACGGTGGCTATTGCGCACGTCAAGTGTTCAATGTTGATGAGACTGGGCTCTACTGGAAGAAAATGCCCAGTAGAAGCTACATTGCAAAAGAGGAAAAATCTATGCCCGGGTTTAAAGTTGCAAAGGACAGGCTGACTCTTCTGCTTGGATCAAATGCTGCAGGTGATTTCAAACTAAAACCTTTGCTTGTTTATCATGCAGAAAACCCTAGGGCATTCAAGGGTTATGCAAAGAGCACACTTCCAGTGATTTGGAAGTCCAACCGTAAGGCATGGGTAACAGGGAGCCTTTTTGAGCACTGGTTCCAGCATCAATTTATTCCAGCTGTGCAATTATATTGCATGAACCAGAACCTCGATTTCAAAGCATTGCTGCTCCTGGACAAAGCTCCTGGCCATCCCGTGTACCTGGATGACCATCATCCAAACGTCATGGTGGTGTTCATGCCCCCCAACACCACCTCACTGATACAGCCGATGGACCAGGGGGTTATCGCTTCCTTCAAGGCCTACTATCTTAGGCGAACATTTGCCCAGGCCATCAGAGCAACCGATGTGGAAGGTGGTCCAACCTTAAAAGAATTTTGGAAGGGTTACAACATTCTCCATGCAGTGAGAAACATCGGAGAGGCATGGAATGAGGTGAAACAATCCAATTTAAATGGAGTTTGGCGTAATTTGTGCCTGGATTTTGTGTCTGATGTCCAAGGCCTTACAGAGACTGTTGCAGAAGTTACAGAAACTGTTATGCAAATGGCCAGAGATCTCAACTTGGAGGTGGAAACCGAGGATATTGAGGAGTTGCTCGCCTCACATTCTAACGAGTTGAGCAATGAAGACCTCATGCAATTAGAAGAGCAAAAAATTGCTGAAGAGGAGGCCCACCAATCTGCTGATGTGGCACAGCCACAGCCACGTAAATCATTGTCAAGCAAAATGTTGGCTGCGGCATTCAAGCACATTGATAGCGCACTGGCCATATTTGAGGACAATGACCCTAACATTGAACGGAGTTCAACAGTCAGTCGTGGGGTGTCTAACCAAATCAGCTGCTATAGAGAGATCTACACGCAGAAAAGGAAAGGATCTGTCCAGACTTCAATGAAGAGGTTCTTCAAGAGGCCGAAACCTTCAACTCCACCTACATCACCTCCAAAAAGTCCGTTGTCTGTTGAAGACCCCCCCCCCCCCCAATCATCTTCCTCCAATAACTGATGTGTTTTTTTTTTGCTCATGTACATTTCTGTACAGAATACAGCATAGTTTTATTTTTATAGTTTTATTTTACAGTTCTGGAATCAATAAATATAATGTTTCCATCATAATCTATGTGTGTGCTGCATATCTTATTGCTTGAGTAACATTTTCTGTGTATTTTAGCATTAAAAATGCCTTAAGGAATGGAACGTTTAATTTAAACAGTGTTCCTATGGGAAAAAGGGTTTCACTTTACGACGCTTCGCTATCCAACGCCATTTTGAGTAACGCATTGCGTCGGATAACCGAGGACCGCCTGTAACATGGTTCAAGGCTTTTAGTTCACTTTGGTCCTACGTGGCCACCTGGCTCAAAGAATATCCGTTAGTGAGCATTTCATGAAATCCCTCTGCTCGGACAAGAGGCCCCTCTGTGTGCTAGAAAACACCTTACAACTTATTCAAGTCAATAGTTTATAGTGTCTTCCAGCTTCAGTATTTGAAAAAGTATGAAGGGGGAAGGGGTAGAGGTCCTCATGTACTGGTCCAATCTTTGTACTAGAAAAGTTGCAGGTATGAAGAGAATGTGACAGATCCTACCCACCAAAGTAACGTTTACATAAGAGTTCAGCCGCACACATAGCAGGTAATCAATGTCAGAGAGACATTGACATTTCTTTATTGAAGTAGAGTTGGGGTGCACAATGTTTCAGGGTTGCCGACAAGGTGGCTGAACTCTTCTCTATATGTGAAAGGAAGAACCTAGGCACTGCGGATTTCTGCTAGAAAATTAATTTATTATAAGCCAATAGTTGACGTTTCGGTCTCAAGGG
This sequence comes from Ascaphus truei, assembly GCF_040206685.1. Lineage (NCBI taxonomy): Eukaryota > Metazoa > Chordata > Amphibia > Anura > Ascaphidae > Ascaphus > Ascaphus truei. Next base: position 122,366,911 of record NC_134484.1, read on the forward strand.
CCAATGATTATGCCACTTGCTTTTGAGAAAGGCCCTTGAGGTTGAAACGTCAACTATTGGGTAGGTGCTGGGACACGGATATGTGCAGGGAGCAAGTGGCCCCTTCACTAGGCCATAGACCCCCTAGGCCCCAGCTAGTCCCCTACTCATCTTAGTTTGTGGCTGCTGTAGGGAAGGCCCCTTCAGTTAGGGACCTTGCCCCTTAGTAGTGTGTTAAGTTCAGGGACACAGCTGCAGTGCTGTGTGGCCCTGACAAGTGTGGTCTGGGATTAGACCTACGTCACTAAAGATAAGAGACTATCTGTACGGTGAGATCATTAAGAGGGAGACCATGCTATTTGAAGGAGGACGCCATCGCTGAGACTTCGTTGCTGGACACAGACGGATCCTCTTGCTGTTGTTCTGCTATACCCGGGTGCAGGAGCCCCGGGCAGGTATACACCAAGTGCACCAACTATACACCTCATCTAGTGGGCAGAGCTGTCTCACACTTGGGTTGGGTTGTGGGACACTTGGGTGTGGGGTTATGGCCCTAGGAGGTCAGTGTTATAGAGTGACACTATTGTGATGTTGTTGATGTAATTGTGTTGTACTTATCTTCATATAGTAAACTGTTTAACCATAGACTGGTGTATGTGGTTTCTATATGTGGGTCCTGTGACGGGTTATTCTATACTCTAGGATCCTGCACAGGTGGAGGCGCTGTTATATTGTGAGTATCGTTCCAGGATACACCCCAGGTTCCCATCAGCGGAGGCTCAGGCCTCCTGTGAGCCTGGTAATGCATGTAGATTTCCCAACATGGTCCCTATCTGCGATTGGGGGGGGGGGGTGGAGGAGTGTGTTACATATGAAAAATGGATCCAATGCTCTACGGATTTTATAATAAAGCTATTTATTTGTGCCACACAACGTTTTGACCTGAACAGATCTTTATCAAATGACTAGGCCAAAATGCATAGATACAACGACTATTCTCTCTCCAACACGGACCCCGGCTAATAGCACCTGCAACGATCTGTACCTCACCAACCCAGACCCCGGCAAGTATATCGACTATCCATACCTCTCCAACCCAGACCCGGCTAACTTGACCAACCTACACTCCAGACGCGCACACACGGCTGTGGGTGATGTTTATATCCATCCCCACCTCGGCCCCGTGGTCACGCCTTGTTTTTGGTGAGCACATCGTGACAGTATGCTCAGCCCAACAAATATGGACCCCACCGAGGTGGGGCGAGTCTTGAGCACGCACGCCAACATGTTCTCTAAAATAGAGAAATATTTGGAACAGAACGACCGACGTATGGACTTGCTACAACAGAACCTTCTCTTTCTGTCCAGGTGCAAGCCCCTCTTCCTACTCCCATTCCGTCGGGTTCTACCACCCCTATGCCTACCCTAATGTCTGTGACCATGACTTCTGAACCCCGACTCCCAACCGCTTGTAACGCTCGGCCTGTCCACAAGCCAGACAAGAGCCCGGGACTGAGGTGGAAAGGGATAATACCACACACCTAACAGTAAACGGGGGCACGGCCGGAGTGTGGAAGTAGCGTAGATGGTCCAGGTAACAACAATAGAAAGAGTACCGTACTTTCCAACTCCAGCGGTGGTAGGTATAGTCCGTAAGCCCATGGTCGTGGAATGGAGAGAGCAGCGCAGTTGAATGTCCGTAAGCCTTGGTCGTGAAGTGGAGAGAGCAGCGAAGTAGATTGTCCATTAGCCGTGTCCAAGGGATATAGAAGTCTGCAAGGTAAAGAGTCCAACGCCAAGTCCAAGGGTACCAGAGAGCAGCATAAACGAAGTCCAAAGCCAAAGGTCAATATCCAGGGAGGTCAGCAGGATATCCAGGGACAGGAACAGGGACTGAAAGGCAAAAGGGGCCAGGCAACAGCAGACAGCACCAAGGTACAGAAGCTATGCAGAGCAAGGAGGTAATGGTGAGGGGAGACTAAATAGGGGTTTGGGACCTATCAGAGGAAGGGGAGGAACGGAGGAGTGGTCTGAGGAAAGACCTGATAGGAGGGAAGTGTTTGGGAAGCTGGGGCCTATCGGAGCAAGGGGAGGAATGGAGGAGCGGCCCGGGGGAGGACCTGATAGGCCCCAGCTACCCAGACACCTTTCCCCTGTCACAGCAAGGGGAGGAGCGGCCCGGGGAAGAGCCTGATGGGAGAGAAGGGCCTGGGGGGCGGACATGACGGGGAAGAGGCAGGGAAGCGCGTGGAGTGTGCGCCGCGTTATCGGGGGTGGAGTCAGGCGCCCGGCGCCAGTAAATGGCAGCCTGGGTCCGCGCGCGCCCATAGGGGTGACGCGCGCGACCCGGAAGTGTGGGGGCAGCGGGAGAGGGAGTCGCAAGGAGCGAGGTACGCCGCCGGGGAGCCTGGGCGGCATGTAAGAGAGGTAAGGAGGCGCTGGCAGTGGGTATGCCCGCAGCGCGGATCCTTACACCGCTATGCTGAAGATCCGCATGGATGCCGAGGGTTCTAGAACCAATGCTTCATCCAGTTGGGGATCACACCTATTCGCTTTCCTTCCCACAGATCCAAGGTGGCGTATATTATCTCACTACTCACTGACGACACTCTGGCCTGGGCTTCCCCTATCTGGGAACAAAGATCGGAGCTAACTCAGGACATCAGACTATTCGCCAGGGAATTCTGTAGAGTCTTTGACACACCTGGTCGCAAGGTAACTGCTGCTTCCTCTCTTTTTCATATCTCTCAGGGAAAACGTCCGGTCGCCAGATACGCTCTCGAGTTTCGTACCATCGCTGCGGAGACCGGTTGAAATAATGAGGCGTTGTCATCGGCCTTCTGGCAGGGTCTTTCAGAGTCACTAAAAGACGAACTCGCGGCACAAAAGTACCCAACGGATCTTGAGGATCTTATCGCTGTCTGCATCCGCGTAGACCAACGGTTGCAAGAAAGGAGGTCCAAATGCTCCTGTCATCACCAACTCGCTCCCAGATTGTCTTCTTTCCACTCCGGAACGCCAGAATCTTCTCTCTCCGACACTCCCGAACCCATGTAACTGGGCGGCAATAAATTGTCTCCTCCTGAGAAGCAACGCCGACACAACATTGTGGTCATTCTGGACAGGTACTTCTCTGCCCTCACAAGTCGGGAAAAGCCAGCTCCCATTGAGGTCCAGGGGAATTTCTTTGGGAACACTCTCCACTTCCCCTATCACCAAAAGACCTTGCCAACCAGAATATTGGAAACCAATGTGGAGCCCCCGCTACAGCTAAATATAATATGTGGGCAGTGCTCTTGGGTAGGTATAAACAGTACGGCAATAGAAAGAGAAGTAACCCAAGTTGAGCACTCAAGCTCACGCTCTAAATGATAAGTGATAAATATTAAAATCTAGTTTTATTTAATACAATACACTAAAATATTGAGCTGTAGTCAGCCTATTAACTCACTGTGACACAGTATGGTCTGGCAAGATCAAATACAGCTCTTGTGTGCTTATTACTGATTCCTGCCATGTGAAAGCTTTTTGATCACAAAATGCGCGCGTTGGCAATTTTCTCAGACGTGCACGCGCAGGGGCTCACACACACCGCATTCACTGATCTTGCACGGCGAGCATTTGCAGTTCTGTGCTACTACCCAATATAGGTCTCCTGGTGTGCCCTAACGGACACGCGGGACCTCCATTAGAGATAAGGGGGAACCGTTTCCACACATCTAAGCCTTATACTTTCATGATGGTATTCTCGCACCCATTCATGAATATGGGTTACCATCATTAGCTTTTATCATAGTATTTGGCTATCCTGACGAGGAGAGTTTATATAATGTATACAAAATACTTCCTTCATTTGAGAGTATGAGTGTACCCATTCATGAATATGGGTTGCCATCCGTAGCTGTATACATACTATCATTTTTACTTCTTTTGGGACATTACTGAGCTCAGTAGCTGTTACTCACATAGTAAGTTTTTAGACGGTGACACGGATTGTTAACCTTTTGGACCATTCGCAATATCACGTAGCACAGGCCCGTATTGGGGTCACTTCAGGTCACCACCTGAATCAGAGTGCAAGACCACAGATAAATATACAGTATAAACTTATCCAGAGCAAATAGACTCCGGCCACTTTATTCCAAAAGTGGCTGTAGTACATGTTGAACAGTTGATACCATTCACACTGCTCTACGGGCTCTGGTATTGATCGTGTCCCCCATGTTATGAGGACTATATCCAGGGTTACTTCAGGTCAAGCACCTGACGCTATCTACCCGATCGCTAACTGACAGAGTGAGTGTGTATTCTGTGTCGGAGTCACTCTCTGTAATCACAGTATACATCCCTGTTTACCTTCTATTATGATATATGGTGCTACTGTACGTAGTATAATATCCATAGAACTTGTTCAGGATTAACCTCAAGCCATTACTTGACTTTCATTGCACGATTGCTAAGATTCAACAGGCAATGCTCATCCAGAGGTACAATAACTCTGCCGCTTCAATACAATAGTGGCGGAATAACTCTGAATATAGTTCTATACCCTACCCACGGGGTTGGATTTGGGCTATTTCAGTTCAATCAGTGTCACAAATTAGCGCTAGTTACAGACCCTTTATTGGCTCTGCTGTGTGTGCACGTATGGAAGTTAGAAACAGGGTTGTGGACTAAAAAACTACACACAATTGTTCTTTCATTATAGTTTATTACACACAAATTGGATACACGCGTTATCTGTTGACTGGGACATCCGGCTGCCAGGTGCCGATACGGCAAGGTACAGCAGTTCTTTAGCGAGGGACTCCACAGACCTCACTATCTGCACACAAGAGCTGTATTTGATCTTGCCAGACCATACTGTATTACAGTGAGTTAATAGGCTGACTGCAGCTCATTAATCCCATCCCTCTCCCTCTTTGATCTACATTTAAGCGGATTCCGAGTATTTAAGGACCGCATTAGGTAGGTGGTTGGAATATTCACCTGTCATCTACCTTTACTGTTAGGATCTTGAGTACAAACTACACTCAGCATTAGATCCAGTGTGCGTTAAGTTTGTCATTTTAATACCCAATATTTTAGTGTATTGTATTAAATAAAACTAGATTTTAATATTTATCACTTATCATTCAGAGTGTGAGCTTGAGTGCTCAACTTGGGTTACTTCTCTTTCTATTTCCCAACCAGAATATTGTTCCCGGTATCTCTTACCGGTAAGGGTTTTCAGACCACCGCCTTAGTCGTTGTGGATTCAGAGTCTGGAGGCAACTTTATTGACCAAGGCTTCGCTGAGAGGAATAACATCCCGCTTGTCCGCAAGAGGATCCCGGTAAGATTAGAAGCCATCGTTGGTCAGCCATTACAAATAGCCTTCATTTCGTTGCAGACTATTCTCTTCCACTTACAGACCGGAGAGGATCATAGGGAGGAGATCGATCTGGACGTGATTCAGACCTCTTCTGTCGAAGTGATCCTGGGCCTCCCGTGGCTTCAACGCCATAATCCCTGTATCGACTGGTCCAATAAAGAACCTATCCAGTGGAGCACCCTTTGTTGAGAAGACTGGGCGGTCTCCGTGTGATGGTGAAGGGGTACCCAGGCCAGTAAATAAAGGTATTATGACCGGCTGGGTGCCCCTGAGCCTTATTGGGGATTGTAGATTGCAAAACATACAGGACCCCTATAAGCTCATATTGAAGCCCCAAAATAACCACAACATATTTATATGTGTATAAGTGTTAAAGAGGAGTGCTACTGAGCATGGCAATATATATTTAAAACCAGAGACAGAACATGAAACACAGACAGGGCTCAGTGCTACATCCAAAGACACTAATACACAGTACAGTGCCTAAATATATATATAATATATATATATATATATATATATATATATCTTTTTAATAAAATGGTCTTTTAGTTTAACTCTTTGGCCAAAGTGTTGTAAGCCCTTGAGCCCCTTCAAGGCAGACCACGTCTCAAGGGTCCTAACACTAAAATAGATTCTTAATAACCTGTACATTTTCCAGGAAGAATGATTTATAATAAATCTGTCAAAATTAGTTGCATAGTTCTAAGTCTGATTGAAGCTCTTATTAACCTGTATAATACCAGGAAAAGCACTCTGTATTAGATTTGTTGCAATCAAACTGGATGCAAGTTCCCATGGGTGTGGAAGGTGCAAAGGAGTGAACTTTAACCATTTAAAAGTGGGAGGTAGTGAGCTTCAAACTAGGGAAGGAGGAGCCACCCTCCAAATCAGCTAGGACCAGCTGAACAAGAATTGCAAAACATACATGTAAGGAGACGCAGATCACGGACCTCCGCTCATGGCGCCCCCTTACCTGGTGCCGCCACCGCTCTGAATCCCCGGCGGCTTCCCTCTGCCGCCAGCGTTCCCCTCGCGGCTGCTCTCTCTCTCTTCTGGGTTGCGCGCGTCACCATTACAGGGGCGCGCGGACCCAAGCAGCTTATACCCGGCACTCAGAAGTTAGTCCCACCCTCTCCTTACGGGCCTGCACACTAGCGAGCTCCCCAGCCCCAGGTCAACTCTGGCCAGCCCCCACGCCCCTGTCCCCTATCAGGTTGGATCTCTGGACCACACCTCCGCTCTTCCCTTCCTCTGATAGGTTACTGCCCACTATTTAGCACTGTCTACCCATTCTCCCAGTGCTCTGCATAGCTACTGTACCTTGGTGCTGTCTGCTTCTGCTTGGCTCTCTCTTGTTTGTTTCAGCCCCTGTTCCGGAACCCGGATTCTCTACTGACCTCCCTGGATCTTGACCATGGCTTTGGAAACCCGACCACGCTGCTTTCTGGACCCCCGGACCTGGCTCACGGACCCTCGACCACGCAGTCTTATAAACCCCTTGGACTTGGCAAAGGACCTTCGACGACGCAGCTCTCTCCTCTCCACGAACTAGGCTTACGAACTCTCTACGATGCAACTATCTCTACTCCCTGACCATTGGCATATGGACCCGACCATTCTACGCCGGATTTGGCAAGTACCTTATTTCACCTATCCTTGTCCCTGGACCAGCTATGCCAGCGGTGCGCAAACTGTGGGGCGCGACCCCCAGGGGGGGCGCGAGACTGCCGACGGGGGGCGCGGGGTTTACAGAGGCCCCGCGCGCTTCCCGAAGGCACTTAAATTAAGTGCCGGGGGAGCTGCAGGGCCTCTGTAAACCATACTTACCCGTGGCTCCGGCGGCTTCCTCCCGGCGTCACCATGGCAACGCGGCGTCAAAATGACGCTGCGAGGTCATGTGACGTCACGTTGCTATGGCAACGTGACGTCATTACGCCGGAGCGAGGGTAAGTTGGGGTTGGGGGGGGCGCGGGAGTGAGGGGACAGCCAGCAGGGGGGCGCAGGGAAAAAAGTTTGCGCCCCCCTGAGCTATGCTACTTACCACACTCCGGCCGCGCCACCGCTTGCTGTTGGGTGCGTGGTATTCTTCCGCTCCACCTCAGTACCGGGGTCTCGTCTGGTTTGCGGGCAGTCCGAGCGTTACAATATGCAGAGCCCGTCAGACCCAGACCCCCTGAGGTGGAAGATACCCTGACCACTATCTCCAAACACTTTACCTTTTTGGATAACCAGGTTACCGCCCTTATCCAACAGGTTGCTACCTTGTCCTCTCAAATGCCCCAGGCTAACGCCTCCAGCTCCACTATCCCTCCCACTGTTTCCCCAGAGGGAGCTACCGCATCTGAGTTACGGATCCCCACGCCTAGTAAATATGCTGGAGACCCACTTGCATGCCGTGGTTTTTTATACCAGTGCGAGATTCAATTTGAACTGTCTCCCTCTTGCTTCCCCACGGACAGAACCAAAGTAGCTTACGTCTTTTCCCTTCTCACCTGGGGCGCTTTAGCCTGGGCTTCACCCATCTGGGAGCTAAGACCTGAGCTTACTTACAACTTTTCTAACTTTAAAAGGGAATTTCGTCTAGTTTTTGATACCCCTGGACGTAGGGATACGGCCGCTTCTTCTTTGTTCCACATCTCACAGGGGTGGAAATCTGTGGAAAGATATGCTCTGGAATTCCGGACGATCGCGGCCGAAACCGATTGGAATGACTTTTGGAGTCCTTGAAGGACAAACTGGCGGCTCGCGAGAGGCCATCTTCTTTGGTAGGACTAATCTCCTTATGCATCAGGGTGGACCAACCACTTCAGGAAAGGCGGGCCGAACATCAACATCCTCATTCTGTCTCCTTTATGCCTTCTGTTCCCAGGTATCCTGTTCCTGCCTTACTGGCATTGGACGCTCCGGAACCCATGCAACTGGGCAGCCATCAGCTTTCTTCTGTGGAACGTCTTCGTCTGAGGAATGAGGGCCTGTGCTTCTATTGTGGATCTTCAGGACATATCTTACCTCGTTGTCCCCTGAGGCCGGGAAACGCCAGCACCCAGTGAGGTATGAAGGGATTTCACTGGGTACAATCTCTTCCTTCCCTTCTCCCTTGGAGGAATTCCCCAAGCGTATCTTACTCCCCGTCTTCCTTAAGTGCGCCAGCTTCCAAACCCCTGCCCTGGCCTTCCTCGGCTCCGGAGGGAATTTCATGAACCATGCTTTTGCCATTCAGAACAACATCCCTCTCTGTGAGAAAGCAATTCCGGTCGGACTGGAGGCTATTGATGGGCGTCCCCTTCAGCCAGCCTTTATTTCTTTGGAGACTCTCCTTGTTGAACTCTATGGAGGATGGCCATTTGGAATTAATTACCTTTGATGTCATCCACTCCCCTTCAGTTCAATTCATTCTCGGCCTACCGTGGTTACAACTCCACAACCCCATTATCGATTGGACTGCTAAGTCTCCCATCCGATGGAGATCTACCCATATGGAGTCGGTCCCTTCTTCCCCCACGGTACTGGTCGTCTTGGAGACTTCCCCCCCGCAAGAGACCACCTTACCGGAAGTCTATTCGGAGTTCCTAAATGTCTTTAGTAAGACCAAGTCCGAGAAACTTCCCCACCACAGCCCTTTCGACTGCCCGATTGACTTGATTCCGGGAGCCGTTTTTCCTAAAGCCAGGTCGTACCCCTTATCTTTGCCGGAGACAGAGGCCATGGCGGAGTATATTGCGGAGAACCTCCAGAGAGGGTTTATCTGGAATTCCACCTCCCCCGCTGGAGCAGGTTTCTTTTTCGTGAAAAAGAAGGAGGGACGCTTCGTCCGTGCATTGATTTGCGCGGGCTTAATAAGATTACCATAAAAAATCACTACCCTTTGCCCCTTATCTCCGAGCTCTTCGATAGGTTTCAGGGCTCGACCATCTTTTCAAAACTCGATTTACGGGAAGCCTATAATCTTATTCGCATCTGCAGTGGCGACGAGTGGAAGACCGCGTTCAACACGCGCAGTGGCCACTATGAGTACCTGGTGATGCCTTTTGTGTTGTGCAATGCCCCTGCAGTTTTCCAAGACTTTATGAATGAGGTTTTCCGCGATATCTTGAACATTTTTGTGATTATCTACTTGGATGATATTCTTATTTTTTCCAAGACCCTCGACTAACATTCTTCATACCAAACTAGTGCTCTCTCGTCTGCGGGCTAACAAGCTCTATGCCAAGATGGAGAAATATTTATTTCATCAATCCTCGACCACTTTCTTAGGATACATTATCTCGGACCAGGGGTTCACCATGGATCCGGAGAAGCTCAAATCTGTCCTAGAATGGCCGCAACCCAATTCTTTATGGCGATCCAACGCTTCCTTGGTTTCACGAACTACTATCGGAAATTCATCGTTGGTTTCTCTACTCTGGTAGCACCCATTACTGCCCTTACTAAAAAAGGGGTCGACCTACCTCTTAGCCCACTGAGGCCAGTCAAGCTTTTGAGTCTCTCAAAAGAGCCTTTGTCTCGGCCCCCATTTTGCGACACCCTGTCCCCACCCTCCCCTTTACCCTTGAGGTCGATGCCTCTGACGTGGGAGCCGGTGCGGTACTCTCACAAAAGACCACCCCCCCCAAGATAAACTCCACCCCTGCGGTTTTTTTCTAAGAGATTTTCTCCTGCGGAGAGAAACTACGACGTGGGGAATAGGCCCAAGATGGCTTTGCAAGAATGGAGACATCTTCTCGAAGGAACCAAGGAACGCATTCTGATTCTCACGGTCCATAAGAACCTTTCTTACATCGAGGGTGCCCGCAGCCTTGGTCCTCGTCAGGCCCGATGGGCGTTGTTCTTCTCGAGATTTAACTTTGTCATCTCTTATATCCCTGGGACTAAAAATATTAAGGCTGATGCATTGTCTCGTCAGTTCGACACAGAAGAGAAATTGGAGGAGGTTCCTGAAAATATCCTTTCCCCCCGACTGTTCATCTTTGCTGCCTCTTTTGATATTTTAGACAAGATCTTGGAGACTCAATCACAGGTCCCCAAAGGGCTAAAGGTTCCTGATGGACGTCTTTACGCAGCTCCACGTTTTCTCCATAAGATCCTGGAATGGGGACACTCCTCCAGATCAGCTGGTAATCCCGGCACTAAGAAGACCACGGATCTGATCAGGCGGACTTTCTGGTGGCCTAATATGGTAAAGGTCATCACCTCCTCTTGTCCAGTCTGCGCCCAAAGTAAATCGGTCCGTCAAAAGCCTTCTGGTCTACTGCACCGACACACTTTATTCGAGCAAATACCCAGTATGTACCTGGCAGATACCTGGAATGCGCCGCTCCTCACCTCTGACAAGCCCCGTTGCGTTTGCCTTCCCAGCCTGGGTTCATGCCTGGCTGATGGGCGGCTGATCTGTTAAATGATAATGATTAGGATTTAATAGGCTGCAATGCTTCGCGTGTCTACCAGATGGCATAAATTCATGAATTGTAATGCAGTATATATATATATACTGTGCAGTATTGCAGCCAGCGGGAATAAAATGCTTCAATCCCTGCCTGGAAAATACCTCAATGCACTCGGGCAGAAAACAGTCACAAACCTCAATACACCCGGGTATACCCGAATTCGTGAGACTAGCCGAGCTCGAATAAAGTGTGTCGCCAGTGTACTTCAACCTCTCCCGGTCCCGGTTCGTCCTTGGAGTCATATCGCCATGGTTTTCATCGTGGATCTACCCCCTTCTAACGGAATGACTACGATCCTGGTGGTCATTGACAGATTTTCCAAGCAGGCCCATTTTGTTCCCCTCAAGAGTTTACCTAATTCGACCACCCTGGCCGATATTTTTGTGAGAGAAATTTTCCGTATACATGACGCCCCTCTTTCCATTGTTTCTGACCGTGGTACTCAATTTGTTTCAAAGTTCTGGCGCAGGTTTTCTCAGACGCTAGGCATTACTCTCCTTTTTTCTTCGTGTTATCACCCCCAAACTAATGGGCAAACCGAGCGCATGAACCAGTCCCTGGAACAGTATTTGCGATGTTTTTCTACCGACTCTCAGGATAATTGGGCAGAATTACTTCCTTGGGCTGAATTTGCAATCAACTCTCTCAAAAATTAACCCACTCAGGAGTCAACGTTCTTTGTAAATTATGGGTTTCATCCTAGTCGCCTTCCTATGCATTTACCTACGTCTGGAGTGCCTGCAGCGGATTCTAGGATTACCACGTTACAGGAGTCATAGAGGAGGATTCAAACGGTTTTACAGGAATCAGTCCTGAAGCAGAAGAGACAGGCAGACCGGCTTCGTCGGGAGGCTCATAAGTTTAAACCTGGAGATAAGGTTTGGCTCTCTTCTAAGAATATCAAATTGAAGGCTCCCACCCCTAAATTGTCTCCCAGGTTCCTGGGTCCCTTCCCCATCCTGCGACAGGTTAACCCTGTGGCCTACCAACTTCTTCTGCCCCCCTCCATGAAGATCTCACCCGTCTTCCATGTCTCGCTCTTGAAACCTTTCATCCAAGGCACGCAATTTTCTCATCCTTCACTTCGACCTCCTCCCGCTATTATACCAGGACAACAGGAATTCAAAATTCAGTCCATCATCGACTCTCGCATCTCCAGAGTCCAGTTTTTGGTTCACTGGAAGGGTTATGGACCTGAGGAACGTTTTTGGGTTTCACGGTCTGTTCTCCACGCCCCGTCCCTACTCAGATGATTCCATCAAAAATTTCCAGACAGACCTTGGAAGGATCGTCCGGAGTCCGATCCCCGGGAGGGGGGTACTGTAAGGAGCCGCAGATCACGGACCTCTGCTCATGGTGCCCCCTTACCTGGCGCCGCCGCCACTCCGAATCCCCGGCGGCTTCCCTCTGCCGCCAGTGTTCCCCTCGCGGCTGCTCTCCCTCTTCCGGGTCGCGCGCATCACCATTACAGGGGCGCGCGGACCCAGGCAGCTTATACCCGGCACTCAGAAGTTAGTCCCGCCCTCTCCTTATGGGCCTGCGCACTAGCGCGCTCTCCAGCCCAAGGTCAACTCTGGCCAGCCCCCAGGCCCCTGTCCCCTATCAGGTTGGATCTCTGGACCGCACCTCCGCTCCTCCCTTCCTCTGATAGGTTACTGCCCACTATTTAGTTCTGTCTCCCCATTCTCCCAGTGCTCTGCATAGCTACTGTACCTTGGTGCTGTCTGCTTCTGCTTGGCTCTCTCGTTTGTTTCAGTCACTGTTCCGGAACCCGGATTCTCTACTGACCTCCCTGGATCTTGACCGTGGCTTTGGAAACCCGACCATGCTGCTTTCTGGACCCCCGGACCTGGCTCAGGGACCCTCGACCACACAGTCTTCTAAACCCCTTGGACTTGGCAAACGAACCTTCGACGATGCATCTCTCTCCTCTCCACGAACTAGGCTTACGAACTCTCTACGATGCAACTATCTCTACTCCCTGACCATTGGCTTACGGATCTGACCATTCTACGCCGGATTTGCCAAGTACCTTATTTCACCTATCCTTGTCCCCGGACCAGCTACGTTACTTACCACACTCCGGTCGCGCCCCCGCTTGCTGTTGGGTGCGTGGTATTCTTCCGTTCCACCTCAGTACCGGGGTCTCATCTGGTTTGCGGGCAGTCCGAGCGTTACAATACAGGACCCCTATAAGCTCATATTGAACCCCCAAAATAACCACAACATATATATGCGTATAAGTGTCAAAGAGGAGTGCTACTGAGCATGGCAATATATATTTAAAACCAGAGACAGAACATGAAACATAGACAGAGCTCAGTGCTACATCCAAAGACACATACACGGTACAGTGCCTAAATATATATATATATATATATATATATATATATATATAGATATCTTTTGAATAAATGGTCTTTTAGTTTAACTCTTTGGCCAAAGTGTTGTAAGCCCTTGAGCCCCTCCAAGGCAGACAACGTTTCAAGGGTCCTAACACTAAAATAGATTCTTAATAACTTGTACATTACCAGGAAGAATGATTTATAATAAATCTGTCAAAATTAGTTGCATAGTTCTAAGTCTGATTGAAGCTCTTATTGACCTGTATAATACCAGGAAAAGCACTCTGTATTAGATTTGTCGCAATCAAACTGGATGCAAGTTCCCATGGATGTGGAAGATGCAAAGGAGTGAGCTTTAACCATTTAAAAGTGGGAGGGGGTGAGCTTCAAACTAGGGAAGGAGGAGCCACCCTCCAAATCAGCTAGGACCAGCTGAACATGAATTGCAAAACATATAGGACACCTATAAGCTCATATTGAACCCCCAAAATAACCACAACATATATATATATATATATATATGCGTATAAGTGTCAAAGAGGAGTGCTACTGAGCATGGCAATATATTTTTAAAACCAGAGACAGAACATAAAACACAGACAGAGCTCAGTGCTACATCCAAAGACACTAATACACGGCACAGTGCCTAAATATATATATTATATATATATATATATATTTATTTTTTTAATAAAATGGTCTTTTAGTTTAACTCTTTGGCCAAAGTGTTGTAAGCCCTTGAGCCCCTCCAAGGCAGACCACGTCTCAAGGGTGAAAAGTTCAGTCCGCGCTCTGGCTCTTTAAACTTGGAATGTTGATCCCTCTCTGTTCTTTTGCTGCTCTTGTGTTATGAGGTGTCTCCCCCACCTCCAAATGTGGCTGCCACCGGAAACTCCGACGGCGATACCAATGTTAGCAAAAAAGAAGAAACACAAAAGCGCACCAAGATGAGAGATATAAATTGTATTAGCAACAAATAAAAATAATAGTGACTTACATATGAAATTTCTTTAATAATCCCCGATTCTGATGTCTATCACAGGAGTAGGGCATCACATAGGAAATAGATGGGCAGTCTCAGTTCTGGGAGATCAGACCCGCGCGCTGGGGCTGTCTCCGTTCTGTCTCCTATCCTCCACGTGTGGTAGCGTGGTGAGGAGTGTAGCGCGCATGCGCAGGAACCGGAGCCCTCTATAGGTGTCCTTAGGATGCCTGTCCGTTATTGATAGCGTAGAAACGATCGGGAACGGGCAGAAACGATACACTTGAATGTGTACTGGTGGTGGGTAGTAAAACCGCCAGCCACAACAGTCGCGACGCGTTTCGTTTACCAAAGTAAACTTCTTCAGGCGTATCTGGGGCACCTGTTTAGGGGTCCTTTATAGGTCTAATGCTGTGCGTCATTGGTTAATACCCAATGACTGCATGGCCAATCAGGCTCGTGTACTGGTAGGGGCGGGCCATATTGAAAAGTCCTCCCTATTCATATCTTTGATCCATGTTGAATTACACTATATACATATATATGTGTGTATAGAAAGGTAAACAGACCTTAAAGGGGAGCCAAAAACATGTGTCCCATATAGTCAAGTGCAATAAAATATGCATAATAGCAGCATAAATGGCAAAGTGTATGTGCATTCTAAATAAACATTAATAACATTAATGACATATAAATAACATTTAAACATGGGAAATGAAACAAGGGGAAGGGGAGGGGGGTTAAGAAAGGGGGGGGGGAAAAGGAAGGGTGGAAGGAGAAGGGGGGGGGAAAGGGGAGGGGGGGGAAAGCTTAAAAAGATAAAAACCACTATAATGAAAATTGAAGAAGCAGATAAAAGATCAGATAAAAAACATATAATTTTTTTTTTTAAATATCTCAATGAAACAGAACCTTATATTAGACCAATGATTGTATCAAAGTACAGTAAACATGAGTTCACCTCAAAAAAGGGGTTAATTCCACATAGTCGTTCAAACCCCCCGGGTATTTAGATTGGAGGGTAAATATCCAGAATTGCTCCCTTTTTGCAATCTGAAGATCTATGTTACCAGCCCGTACATTAGTTGTTATATGTTCGATGCCCATATACTTAACCCCTATGGTGCTACACTGATGGACATCCTTAAAATGCGACAATAAATGTGTTAGTGGTTTGTTAGATGCCAGTAGTTTTGGAATATTAGTGATATTTCTGAGGTGCTCCATCACTCTAATTTTGAGCTGACGTTTAGTACGGCCCACATACTGTAATCCACATCCACATTGTAGGATGTAAATAACATATGTGGTTACGCAATCGATGTAGCTATTAATTTCATATCTAATATCTGTCACTTTAGATTTAAAGTAATCCTGAGTAAGCATTCTTGGACAGATTTTACACCTATTGCATCTGTGATTACCTTTAATGCCCAACATCTCCCTAAGATCTTTCTTTTTGGTGGAATCACTGCCTTTAAGGAGACTTGGGGCCAAGATAGTTTTTAAATTGTTGGATCTCGTGAACACAATCGTTGGTCTTTCTGGTAAGGTTTTTGCCAAGATTGGATCCATCTGCAAAATGTACCAGTATTTGTTCAAAATATATTTGATCTTTCTATGAGAACTATTAAATTTTGTTACAAAATACGGTGTTTGTTTCTCATTTTTCCTTTTATTGTTTTTAAGGTCTGTTTCGCTGAATTCTAAATTGGGCAATGTGGTAAGAGAGCCATTGATCACTGGATCCTCCAATGGTTGGATTGATGTATTTCCAGTGGAAACATACTTTTGTTTACCATTAGGTTTACTGTTCTTAGGTTGAATCAGTTTCTTCCTATTAATGTTTAGTGCTCTTTTGTAGGCTCTATCTATAAGAGTCACATCATAGCCCTTTTGAAAGAAACGCTCAAAGAGTATTTGAGATTGTACTTTGAACGTTTCTATGTCAGCACAGTTACGCCTAATGCGTAAAAACTGGCTGAATGGGATGTTATTAATGCATCTCCTTTCATGTCCGCTCTCTGGGTGTAGAAAGGAGTTAACATTAGTGTTCTTAAAATGTGTTTTTGTATGCAACTCGTTATTGATTATATAAATTTCTAAGTCCAAGAAGATAATCTTACTTTGACTTATTTCACTGGTAAAAGTGAGATTGAACAAATTATCATTCAACCTTGCAACGAAGCTATCAAACGAGGTATCATCACCGTCCCAGATAACAATCACATCATCGATGTATCTGCGCCACATAATCAACTGTGGCGCAGATACATCAATGCCCCATATATTGGACGATTCCCACCATCCCATGTACAAATTTGCGAAAGATGGTGCAAAACGTGTCCCCATAGCAGTGCCAAACAATTGTAAATAAAACTCGTGTTCAAAAAGAAAATAATTGTGTTTCAATATAAATTCAATTGAGCTGTGGATAAACCTACGTTGGAGAAAAGGTAAAGTGCCGTGTAGTGCCAAAAAGTGATCAATAGCATCCAAACCCCCTTCGTGTGGAATAGAGGTGTAAAGTGATTGAACATCAAGAGTGGCTAGATGATAAGAAGATTTCCATGTGAAATCTGTAAGAATAGTGAGAAGAGAAGTAGTGTCGAGTAAATGTGAAGGTAATAGTGGTACTAAGGGTTGAAGAAAAGAATCTACATAGGAAGAAAGGTTAACAGTAAGAGAATTAATACCCGAAATAATGGGTCGCCCAGGTGGATTAGTGAGTGATTTGTGAATCTTGGGCAAATGGTACATAATAGGGATGGTGGGAGCCGTACAGCATAAGAATTCAAACTCTTTTTTGTTAAGAACGCCTGATGTTAGGGCGGATTCCAGATGTACATTTAGTTCTAGTTTGAATGCAGCTGTGGGGTCTTTGGGTAATTTGCAATAGGACAGTGGATCAGATAATAGTCTGACAGCTTCTCTGCAATAATCTACTCTGTCTTGAAGTATTATACCTCCACCCTTGTTTGCTTCACGTATAATTATATTAGGATTTAATTGTAGCGTTTTTAGCGCATGTCTTTCCTGTGCAGTTAGGTTAGAGTTCTTATTCGTGAGAAATCCTTTCCCTTGTCCCAAAGTTTGAAATTCCCTTTCGACCAATTTATTGAATATATCAATATGGTGTCCCCTAGAATGATAAGGGTGAAAAACAGAATTAGGTTTGAATAATGAATGTTGTATAGATATACTCTCATTGGTATTGGTAATGCCCTCATCCATTAGTGACATCAAGTCCACTAGTTGTGTTTGTTCACTTGTAGACAATGTCTGTACAATAGGATTAATGGTATCAGGGGTAGTTTGATGGCCCCTTTGGTCCGAAATAAAGTGTCTACTTAGAGTTAACTTGCGATTAAATTTTTGCAGATCAATGTAAAGATCGAAATTGTTAACTCTACGTGTAGTGGCAAACGAAAGACCTTTACCTAAAACATTCATTAATGTATGGTCTATACGGGAATTAGATAAGTTAAAGATGCCCTTAGATCTCAGTGTTGGGTCATCTGGGTAAGTTTGAGAGGGGAGTGTTGTTTTTCTTCCCTTTGTTCTAATACCCCTGTGCCCTCTCCTGAATCCTGTCTTTTCCTTGTGATTTTTTGGGGGGCTCCCAATAGAGGCGGATGGTTGGAGTCCCAAGTGGATATTGATTTTCTCATTTTCTCCAACCTGTTTAAAAAATCCTCATTATCTATTCCCTCATTTGAATCCTTCAAAACTTCATATTTGTTTTGCAACGGTATAGCATGAGATATGTGTGCATGTTTTTCCCTAAAATTGGTATGTTTTTTAGGGGCACTAGTATCTCTCCTATTTTGCGGGGTATGTGATTTATTGCTATATCTCCTATTTTGTTTGGCATAATGAGGGTTAGATTGCTGTGGTCTATGTGTGTAATTGACCTGTCCAGAGTGATCCATAGTCTCATTCCTCTGGTATTTGGATGGCCGTCTAGTATGTCTCTCATGGGTGGGTCTCGCATAGAAATTAGGGTCCCTTGGTGTCCTTGGGATAGTAACATTAGTTTTAGGATTAGTATGTTGGGTTTGTAAGGATCCTTTAGTTTGATTAGAGGCTGTGACATTAGATGGATTAGTGTCACGTATGACAGGGTCCCCGTCTGCAGTTATTTCCTTTACTGTATCCCAACATCGCTGAATGTTAAGTGCATAATCCCTCTTATCTCTAAGGAATTTTTTGTTTTTATTGATCAAAATCTGATTTTCTGATCTCCTTAGTTTGACATTCATTTCTTTAGTCAATTGTGGTAGTTTGTCAAGGCAGGGGATCTCCAAGATTTCATTCTTAGCTTTTGTTATTTTACCATCTATTTCAATTATTTCTTTCTTCCTCTCTAGGATTAACAACCGCATTAGCTCCAATGAGCAGTGGTCTTGGATCCTTTCCCATTCCTTGACAAACTCAGGACTGTCTGTGTTATATGTAGAGGGTTTAAGGACTCTAAGTCCCCTTGGTATGCGACCCACCCTTATGTACTCCTCTAATGTGGCCATTTCTAGCCATGACTTAGTTTCTTTTTCCAAAAGTTTATGTAATTCATTCATTAGGGAGGTTAAACATGGTGTTGCCACCTCTTCTATTGGTATATCTGAGAATATCTTACTAAACAACTCTGGTTTGTTAAACCTATTTTTAAGACAATCCAAAAATTGGCTGGTGTTTGATTCAGCCATAATACGTCCGTATAGGGATGGTGACAAGGGTGGGGAAGACAGAGAGAGTGGAGGTGGAGGTAGGAGAGGAGATGAAAAGAAGGAAAAAGAGGTAGGAACAATGGGGGGGGTGGGAAGGGGTAGGAGAGGTGGACGAAACATGTTAAAAATATATTAAACACAGTACAATAATATAGCAATAACAAATAATGCACAAATAAAAAAACAATTAAAACAAGGATATGTAAAATTGGGAAAATTAATTAAAGAGACTTAAAGTTGCTGCGTATACTGGATGGGAAAAGGAAGGAAGTGACTGGGTGACTCAACAAGTGTGGCACTGCTATGGGGACACGTTTTGCACCATCTTTCACAAATTTGTACATGGGATGGTGGGAATCGTCCAATATATGGGGCATTGATGTATCTGCGCCACAGTTGATTATGTGGCGCAGATACATCGATGATGTGATTGTTATCTGGGACGGTGATGATACCTCGTTTGATAGCTTCGTTGCAAGGTTGAATGATAATTTGTTCAATCTCACTTTTACCAGTGAAATAAGTCAAAGTAAGATTATCTTCTTGGACTTAGAAATTTATATAATCAATAACGAGTTGCATACAAAAACACATTTTAAGAACACTAATGT